>NC_079513.1:1855698-1951861 GCF_000801105.2 Raphanus sativus | reverse complement strand
CACTACAAGAAAACAGCATTTTGGCGAGGAAAGTTAACGAGGAAATATAATCCTCGTAAATGTACGAGGAACTTACGAGGAATTTACAACGAAAGAAATAAACCTCGTTATTTTCTCGTAAACTAACGAAGATAACATTTCGTCGTAAAGCCCACGTAACTTTACGTGGTCTTTACGAGGAAATACATTTCCTCGTCAAAACCACGTAAAGCTTGCATTATCTTTACGAGGAAAACTGGAAATATAATTTCCTCGTTAAATCAACGTAAATTTACGTCACCTTACGAGGAAATGATATACGTGAACTTAACGAAGAATTTTAAAGCACGTTTTTTTTTGCTACCTACCTTTTCCTCGCAAATTCATCGCAAAACTTCAACTACCAGATTCGAAAATTTTCTATAAATATGGAAGTTTCAACATCATTTTAAACACACCAACAAGAAAAAAAAGAAAAACGTGAAAGGAAAAAAATGTCAGGCTCTGGGAATGTCTACGAGTTGCGGAGGTGGATGTATATGCATAGAGATGCTAACGGGAGAGTGACGAAAGAATACATTGCGGGACTGGAGACATTTATGCATCAAGCAGATTCCACACCGCTCGCCCTAGAAAGCGGTAAGATGTTCTGTCCATGTCGGAAATGCAACAATTCGAAATTGGCAAATCGTGAAAATGTTTGGAAGCATTTAATAAATAGAGGTTTCACGCCAAATTACTATATCTGGTTTCAACATGGAGAAGGTTATAATAATTATGATCAGAATGAAGCTAGTAGTAGTAATAGCAATTTTCAGGAAGAACCGGTTGCTCTTCATTTGCATAATGAACCTAGTTACCATCAGGAGGAGCAGATGGTAGATTTTGATAGGGTTCATGATATGGTAACTGATGCATTTGTAGCTCATGATGAAGATGAAGAACCTAACATAGATGCAAAAAAGTTTTATGAAATGTTAAATGCGGCGAATCAACCACTTTACAGTGGTTGTAGAGAAGGTCTCTCTAAATTGTCGTTGGCTGCTAGAATGATGAATATTAAAACTGATCACAATCTACCGGAAAGTTGCATGAATGAATGGGCAGACTTGTTCAAAGAGTATTTGCCGGAAGACAATGTGTCTGCTGATTCTTATTATGAGATTCAGAAACTGGTGTATAGTCTTGGGTTGCCTTCGGAGATGATAGATGTTTGCATCGACAACTGCATGATCTACTGGGGAAATGATGAGAAGTTAGAAGAATGTCGATTCTGCAAGAAGCCACGATTCAAGCCGCAAGGACGGGGACGTAATAGGGTACCGTACCAAAGGATGTGGTACCTACCAATTACAGACAGATTGAAAAGATTGTACCAATCAGAGCAGACTGCTGGAAAGATGAGATGGCATGCCGAGCATACTCAGACGGATGGTGAGATGACACATCCATCAGATGCAAGAGCCTGGAAACATTTTAACAAAGTATATCCGGAATTCGCTAGCAATATCCGGAATGTGTATCTCGGATTATGCACAGATGAATTTCGTCCATTCGGAATGTCAGGGAGACAATATTCATTGTGGCCAGTCTTTCTTACGCCATACAACCTGCCACCGGAGATGTGCATGCAACGGGAGTTGCTATTCTTGACCATATTAATACCTGGTCCGAAACATCCTAAAAGGTCGCTGGATGTTTTCCTGCAACCACTGATAAAAGAGTTGAAGGATTTGTGGTCAACAGGGGAGAGGACGTATGACTGCTCAACGAAGACGAATTTCACGATGCGAGCGATGCTTTTGTGGACCATAAGTGACTTTCCTGCCTATGGGATGTTGTCGGGATGGACTACACATGGGAGATTAGCTTGTCCATATTGTAATGGAGCGACAGATGCGTTTCAACTGAAGAATGGGAGGAAGACAAGTTGGTTCGATTGTCATCGTAGATTTCTTCCCATTGGCCATCCGTACCGAAGAAACAAGACATTGTTTAGGCACAAAAGGGTTGTGAGAGACACTCCTCCTCCATATTTAACTGGAGAAGAAACTGAAAAGCAACTCGATTACTATGGAGTTTTGGAAACAGTTCCTCGTGGTGGTAATTGGCATGTTCCCCCTAATATGCCTGATTCTTACGGTGTTCATCACAACTGGCACAAGAAGAGTATATTTTGGGAGTTGCCATATTGGAAGGATCTTCTTCTGCGCCACAACCTCGATGTGATGCATATAGAGAAGAATTTCTTTGAGAACATCATGAATACAATATTGAATGTCCCGGGGAAGACAAAAGACAACATAAAATCAAGGTTAGACTTGCCGGATATTTGCTCAAGAAGCGAGTTACATATAAACAGCAATGGGCAAGTTCCTGTTCCGATATTCAGATTGTCTTCAGAAAAAAAGTCGGTGTTGTTCAACTGGGTAGCATCAGAAGTGAAATTCCCCGATGGGTATGTTTTCAAATCTGTCTAGATGCGTTGAAAAGGGTCAAAAGTTCCTCTCCACTTCCTCCCCATTTCGTCTCTAACTCCTTTCCCATTCCTCTCTCCTCCGAAAATGGTAATTTCCTCGCCCCCTTTATTAGTTTAGACAATTTAGATAGGTGGTTAATTTAGGTGGTTAGTTTAGAGAATTTAGATAGGTTTACGGATTTTATGTTTGTTAGATAGATTTTTAAATTATTGATGATAGCTTTTTAATTATTGATGATCATAATCTCAAAAAAATATATTTTTGCAGGTTCGCCAGCGCATGCTTACTGCTCACTACAGGGAGATATTCGGTGAGCCTGGTAGTCAGTTAGACCCGCCAGGTTCTTCTTCAGGTGCCGGCGGTTCAGGTTCTTCAGATCAGGAGTCTGTTCCCGAGACTCAGCATTTCTTCCCTCCGATTCCTCCTCCGATGGCTCAGCCTCAGCCGATGGCTCAGCCGATGGCTCAACCGATGGTTCCTCCGATGGCTCCTCCGGTGCCTCCTCCGATGGCTCCTCCTGAGATCCCGCCGCTGTTCATCCCGATCTCATGGTGCCACCTACTGTTCCGTTCTCGCAGTACACTGTCGAGGATATTCTTGGTATGCCAGGCAGAGCTGGTTTACCAATCATAGACCCCGACAGACCCGACGGGACTTTATGGTAAGTGTATTTTTTAAATAATTAATTTAATTTATAACTTCATTAAATAATTTAAATTTTCATTTTTTTCCAGGTTTGGGGTTGACAATTCCCTTGCGACAGATGTAACCGAGACGATTAAAGGTTACTTCTCCATGGCGCATCCAAACTGGAAATTGACGCCGATCTACATCCGAAAGACGTGGTTCAAGATTTACGCTGTAAGTAATTCTATTAATTAATTTTTTTTTTATTAACTAATTATTAATTTTTTTTTTATTAACTAATTATTAATTTTTTTTGCAGCAAAAGTATCATTGGTCCATCGGGGTCAGTGAGAGAGTGAGGAAGGCGTTTTACGAAAAGGCGCAAGTTCGCTTGTCGGACACGGTTTGCAACTGGAAGGGTGCCTGGATCGTCAAGGGGTACACCCGTGGCAAACCCGCTGAGCTTACCACGGATGTTTGGGACGGCCTCATCCGTTACTGGAAGGATCCTAACTCCATTAGGATCGCAAACATTTGTGCTGCCGCCCGTAACACGGTAGACGAGCACGGTAACGGCCCGATGCTACACTCTACGGGCCAAAAACCACATGCCGGTGTCCGTTTGAAAATGGTACGTAATTAAATATTTAATTATTATTTTTAATATAATTAAATATATTTCTAACAATTTTCTTAAATGTTTTTAGGCCAAAGAGTTGGGACGTCTCCCGACTCTTCCGGAACTTTACGAGCGGACCCACAAAAACAAGGCGGGCCAGTTTTTAGATGGCAAGTCCGAGCAAATCTACAACAACGTAATTGCTCGGGTTGAGGAGCGCCAGACTCAGCTGACCCAGCAGTCCGGCGACGGATTACCAGTTACCTTATCCACAACTGAAGTGGATAAGATTTACGAGGAGGTAAATTTTTTAACATTATATCTTTTTAATTATTAATTGATTAAATTTCCCTTTTAAATTTAACTAACAAATATAATTTTTTTGTTTTTAAGGTTGTCCCTAAGAAAAAGGGACGTACGTTGGGGATCGGTTCCGTCAATGATGTCCCGAGAGCGACATCATCTTATGCTCAGAGACAGACCGAAGAAGTCACTCAGTTGCGTTCCGAGCTGGGCGCGACCAAAAGCCGTGTGAGTGGACTCGAAGCCTTCATCGACGTTATAGCGTCCACAAATCCGGAATGGGAAGCTTTGTTGAGGAACATGAAACAACAAAATCCCATTCCAGGCGAGTCATCGGGCACACATAACGAGGAGGATGTTACGAGGAGGAGCGAGGAATTCTACGAGGCGATGAACGAGCCTTAGTTTTTTTAGTTTTTTTTCGGTTTATGTATTATAAAATCCAAAACTTAATTATATATAAAATATTTTGTTGCTTGTGAATTTTATTTAAAATTTATTTATAAATCCAATATTTAAATATTTTATTTTGTTAAATTAATAATTATTATATTTATCAAATAATATTTTATTAATTCGAAAAATGGAAGTCTACGAGTTATTTACGACGAAAATGTTTCCGAGAAATTTACGAAGAAATAGTTTCGAGGTTTTTACGAGGAAAGTCTTTCGAGGTCTTTACGAGGAAAGGCTTTCGAGGTTTTTACGAGGAAAACCTTTCAACGATTCTACATCGATTTTACGAGGAAATCCTTTCAAGGATATTACATCGAATTTACGAGGATATGATTTCAAGGATCTTACGTGTAAGTAACGACGCGAGGTTCACGTGGTTTGTACGAGGAAATTAGGCGAGTGATTTACGAGGAAATGGGGCGTGGAACTTACGACGAAATATTAACTTCGTCTTTACGAGGAAAGAGAAACCTCGCTATACTACGAGGAAATGGCGACGAATCCTTTTTTACGACGGACGAAAAACGACGAAAGGCTTTTCCTCGTTAATTCCTCGTAAACCTCCTTTTACGAGGAATTAACGAGGAAAATGGCCCTCGTTAATTATTTGTTTTCTTGTAGTGCGAGAACAATGGGGAGGTGGAAGATGCGGAGATGGAGGTAAGGTCCATACTTGGACGAGATTTTTTGAAAGCACTTGTGGATTAGGGGAGATAGGAAAAGGTGAAGATGGCCAATGATTGGCAGAGAAGGAGGGCTCGGAGGCGAGTCCAAATCAACCTTTGGTTTCTTGAACAAGAAACCAAGGAACCAGAGGAGTGAGAAGAAGCATAGGAGGAACAAAATGAAAGTGTTGATCATTGTTGCTTGAAGTAAAGAAGAAGAGGAAACTGATGAAACAAGAGGCATTTGTTGATTAAGAATCAGTGACACTCTGCTTATTATATAAACTAGGCCTGGGCACGAATCGGATATCCGGGTTTTTGAAGGTATTTGTCATTTACTTTGAAAGTTACGGATATCTAATTTTCCGATTTGTTTTGTTTCGGAAAAATACGGATATTCGGAAAAATGGATATCCGGAAAATAAATAGATATTTGTGGATATTTGAGTATACTTACGGATATCTCATTTTTTATTTATATAAATAATCTTAAAAATTTGGTAGAAATTTTATTTTATTAAATATTTTTTTTACATAATATAAAAGATAAAAATTAAAAGAAATTGTGAATCTACATATTTTGTAAATTTTTAAATTTAATTAACAATTATAATAATACAAAACTTAAGAAAAAATCTATAATTGTCAAATGTTTTCTCTTCCTTTTATATAATACTTTTATATAAGTAATAATATGAACATAATCTGTCAAATCATATGCTAGAGTAATAATTATATAGTTTTATACATTTAAAACTTTAAATATAATAAAAATACATGTATTTATATATTGACGGATCGGATAGTCGCTTCCCAAAATTTTAATATTTGTGTTTTGCTTCGATTTTAACGGATATTGAATTTTAGTATTTAGTTTGCTTCGAAAGCTTACGGATATCCTGAATTTCAGATCGAATAGCAACGAATAACGAATCGAATCAAATTTAACGGATAAAATGCCCAGCAAACAGGCTAGTGATACGAACACCCGTTTAGGTAAGCATTTATAAACGAATACAAAAAGAGTCAAGTATTATAATTTCCCGACACCACTCATTAGAGGCCACAAAAATAATTATGGACCATGTAAACCAAAAATCTACGGCGCAAAAAGATAACATTACCACATCCATGTTGAAGATAAGTCTATCATTTTTTCATAAAAACTTTTAAAAGAAATTAAATAGGTAGAAAAAAGGAAAAAAATATAAGAATGGAGAAATTATACCAGCCTAAAATATATATATATATATATATATATATAAGAGGTGACATATATCCACATTTTTCTAGACAAATAAACTCGTTATTCTCATGACTTAAACCTCTTATATATATATATATATATAATAAAAAGTCACTTAATGATTTTTACTTAAGCGTCGACACGTTTAAGAAAAATATTATAATTCTCCTATATATTAAATGAAAAATCATTAAATAATTTTTGCTTATGTGTCAATAAAAAAATTAAAAAAAAATTATAATTTAATTGGTTAAAATATTTTTAATTTTTCATTATTTTAGTTAGATCTAAAATAAAATATAAGTTTAGAAAAAAAAATATCAATTTTCAAATAACCTAAATGATATTTTACTAATACTAATGAATTATCTATATTTTTGCTCAGATACCAATACTTTCAAAATATCAAGTATTAATGACCACGTTTTAATTACGTTGAAAAATTTACTCCCTTGAAGAACTGTGGTGACTATTTAGAAAAAGAAAAAAAATGAGGTGACAACTAACAAAGTGAACGTTGTTTCCATCCTAGCCAAGCACTCGTCTAATGTGAAACCTGAGACTCCTAATCGAATTTAAGAGTGGGGACCAAATATTTCTGTCATCACCTGCCAACTTAGAGGCATGAGAATCATGCGCTGATGAATTTGATCCAAGCGTTCATTGGCCATCAAATATCCATCCAATCAAGTGAACCTGATAAGATTGCCTTAAGGGCTGGGCATTTTGTTCGATACATTCTTTTTAAATTGAACCAAAATATTTTTTTTCGTAGGGAAATTGAAAAATGGTAGTGTACAGATTTTTTTTTTTTGGTTTTGTCTCTATGTGAGTTAGTTTAGTAAATTATGGAACAATTATTATAACACCAAAAAAATGTGGCCCTTTAACAAATTGAAATGGGCCTTTATAATCAATTAAACAACATTAGAAATGAACTTCTTATAAATACTAGGAGCTGGCCCGCCCGTAATTTTGCATTAATATTATCTTTGTTATATCTAAATTATGCTTTTGATGAGTTTAAAGATTTGATTAATTTTTTGTATGAAACTATATGTTGAATGGTTTTTTTAAATATACATGTTCATCTTGTTTGGAGTGTTAAAGCTGTCCAATTCGTCTACTGTTGTTTTCATTGTTTAAATGGGAATATGTTTTGTTCTGTCTATATATTTTGTAGTTATTCTGTTTGTTTTTTAAATGTCATATATTATCATGTCTCTATTGAGCTTGTCATTGCTGGTTTTTCTTTTTCTTTTAAAAAGATGGGTTCATGTAAGATGTTATAATTACATTTTGAGAACATGATTGGAGACTCGCTGCTAAACTGAATAGATTTATTATGAGGACCCGTAACTAACTTCCATTTAATTGACTTCCCACTTCTAGTGCTACCTGAAATTAGTAAGGATTTTGGTTTTATTAGAAACGCAAGTAAAGTCATGAGAGTTAAGTGCTGGTGTATGTGTAGATGTCTATCTTTAGACTTTGTGTGTTGTTTGTTCAAAACAAAAAAAGACTTTGTGTGTTGTTTTTTTTAAATTTAAATATACATACGAATGGAAGTAATGTTTGTTAAGGATGTCTTGCTTCCAAGCCAAGATCATATCATACACAATATATTTTCACTTACTTGTCTCAATTGAATCAACATTTTAAAAACCATTTAAAACAAATGACATTTAAGTTCTCTTGAATGCTTATGATTTTTTATGTACTTTTAATATTTATATACACTTAAGGTTTCATCTTTTTCTAAGTAACAGCTACAATTTGAAAGAGAAGAAAATGTTCTAGACTGCTCCATCAATCTACCAGATATAGCAGCCGCAAGAGTAGCAACAAACATTGAATCAATAGTTAACCAAGACACCATTTGTTAAACCAAAACCTTTTGCATCATTCCCCTTTTGTTCTCCAAAGCTGATATATGTGCACCACGAACCATATCCAAAGTCACAGTGCTTATCCAAGTGGTTATGTTTCCCTTCATCACTACGGATGGATCCTGTGCGCTCCATTGCACCTAAAAAACAAAACATAAGCCAAAGATCATCATAAGACAGCTGAAGTGCAGAGATAAACGATTACAAATGAAAATTAAGTCCAATGTGTGTGCACATACCTTCTTTTTTACTGGATAAAACGGGCTAACGAACATCTAAAGTAAGCTCTAGGCGCAGGGGTATCTCTTGTAACCTTATGCCCATATTCCTCCATTGATACACATCTTTTACTGTCTGCAAAGTAATTTCACAATATTGCAGTGTTTAGTTCTTATTTGTCCATAGCAAACATAAACATGAATACCACAAAACACTTACCAAGCTTGTATCAGGAGTATCAGCAGGTTCAAAGACTGTTGAAGAAACCAAGTGCTCGTAGCTTGGTGGTAAAGGAGGTATAGCTGTACTGCCCGCCACCTGGGTTCGAGCCTTGGCCACAACGGATTTAACATCTCTTCCGTTGGGGCGCTGGACCCTCTTCAGGGGATAGTTGGGAATGTGGCTGCCCAGATACCAGAGTTATCAAAAAAAAAAAAAAAAAAAAGACTGTTGAAATCTTTGGTTTTTTTAAGATGTTACTGACTGCTCTTTTGCGTGAAAGAAGCTGATTTTTCTGCTCATGTTTCTGCTGTTGATCTTGGTTGCTGGAGTTGTTCTCCAAAAAAAACAACAGTCAAACAGCATAATTATAATTACCTCCAAATAATTTTTGGGTATGCTTGTTGCTACAATAACCTTTGGTATACGCCGTAGACCTGTAATTTTTCAAGAAACGCAACAGATATTGCATCGAACACACTTAACCAAACCGATACTTCCATCTAAATGTTTTAGGTTTGGACTGATGTTAAATGTTCCATTTTTTTAATAAGAGAACTGACGACAATAAAAAAAAGGTTTTGATGTGAGGATGAGGCTGACCTTTGAATTATAATGGTTGCCATAAAACTGTCTTTTCCGTGTGCTTCTTCACTGAATGTCTGCACAAAAAAATAAAAACAATCACAACATCATCGAAACTTAAATTCTTCTTTTCAGAACAATTCTTATTGAATTCTTATCCGATGACACTGGTTTATGATTCTTATTGAATTTCGGTTTCTATGGGATCGAAGCATCGTTATGAATTGGAAGAAGTGAATCTCTCTAATACCAGCTTTTTCCTCTTTGGGGTTAGCAAGTCTTCCAACCATAGCAGCAAAAATAGCATCTTAATTCTCTGTTCTTGAAACTCTAGCAGCTTAAAAACATTGCTTCTTCTTTCTCAACATTTTTGAGAATACAGAAAATTACAATGAAAAACAGAGCTTAAAACCAGTTAAAACCATAACAATATAACTGAGAAAATAAACTGAAAATAAAAATACATCAGTTTCTCTGAATTAAACAAAAGTAATTTGAGACTGTGGATAAGACCAAACTCACATGATCGATCTGGCTGAGCTGGTCCTCGTGAGAATTCGATGAAATAAGCGGCAATTTACGGTGGAGAGCTAAGATTTTCTGATGGATTTAGTGGTCGTGGATGTAGCTTATTTATAACAGGTTTCATTTTATATAGGAGGGGGAGGATCAAGGGGGAAGTGAAACGAAAAATTTAAGAACACTTTAAAGATCATCATTGATTGTTTAAGATAATGGAGGAACTCATAGATCGGAGAAGAAGAAGTGCAAAAGTCAGGGCGAGACTTGAGGAAAAAAAAAAGGTCAGGGCGAGATAATGCAAAGCTTTAAACGGAAAAAGGTTTTGGGCTGGGGATGTGGTGAATTATAAATTTTACATAGCCCACACCAAATACCCATTCTCAGTCAGCGATAGTGACATGGCAAAAACAAACTCTCTAATTGGCTGATTTATTGATCTGATGTGGATAGCTTAGAATTGGAGACTATTCTCCTTTTAGTATAGTATACTAGGTGATTTTCCCGTGCTCATGCACGGATACAAATATTTATAAATTAAATATGTTACAATAGTCGATTGTTATTTAATTTTAATTTTGAATTAATTTATAATTTGTATGCATAATTTATAGTAATAATATTATATTATTTTAATCAGACATATGATTTTAAATAAGTTATCATTTGGATATATTGGATTGCATCAATCAATTTCTCTAAATTCAACTAATATTTTTTATTTTAAATATATGAAAATTATGATTATTTGCTTTTACTTTGGTTGTTATCATAGATATGTAAATATATTTGAGGAAGATTATGTATAACTTAAGATATATTGTGCTTAGAATGAAGTAAAAATAAACTAAATATTTGATTCCAAATTACAAAAATTAAACTATATGTTGATTTTTAAAATAAAATATTAGAAAGTAAAACAATAATCAATTGGAAGTTACTTACATAAGTAACTAATAATTTTTGGAAGCTCATGAACACATATCAATACTTACAATAACTAAAATATTTATAAATTCTAAATAATTTTATGTCTTATATATATTAAATGGTAAACTGAAATTTATGCAAATAATCCTAAAAATGAGAATTCAGATTTGCGTTGGTATTTTGATTATGGTTATATTAACTGTGACAAACATAAAACATAAAATTTAATATTAAAAAACATTTTTAATAATGATAATATATAATATATCTACCTTGTTAAATTATATAGTGTTATGTTAATTTAAAATATTTTAATTATTTGATCAAAAGTTAATTTTACTTTATTTTTAATATTTCTTTAAAATAAACAGTTTAATTTTTTTGTGATTGTATTTTAGAAATCATATTATATAAGTAAAATATAATTTACAGATTAAGAAATCACATTATATACAAATATATATTTTCATCTAAGAAAATATAGATATAAATAAATATTTTATTACTTCAAAAGTATATTTTATGTTATTTAAAATAGTCTTAAATGGAATATTTCTATTTTGTGAAATTTCCTTTTTAATGAAATCATATTATATAAATATATATTTTCGTTTTTTAATTTTTTAAAAAAACTTTATAAATGTTTCCTTTTTATTATATATGTTATTTGGAAAATTTTAAAAGGAAACTAAATAAAAATTTCAATAATATTATCTAAATGTATTTTTTTTTAATTCATTAAGGGTATCAGCATAATCAACCATCGTGAGAGTTAACGTGAGCGCGACACATAGGAAACTCACTTCTCACATAATATTATAGAGATAGATTTGTTAATTTTTCTTCTGCATTTCTTTAAGCTGAACCAAAATAGTTTTTGGTTAGAAATATTGAATGGTGAAGCGTACAGAGTTTTTTTTGTTTAGTTTTTTCTATGTTTCTTTTTGTCGTTTATGAGTTAGTTTTAATCAATTAAGGACTATTTATTATAACACTAAAATTATTAAATTAAGAAAGAAGTATAAAATCTTTATAAAAACTACAATTTTCTAAAGTTTTGTTTTATAAAAAAGTTAATTAAATTTAAATTTATGAAAAACTGTTTAACTAGTTTTTCACTTTTTGTTTTTTTACTATGTAAAACATGCTTTTTGAAAATAATCTTGAATATTTTTTATATATTTACTTGGATTTAAGAAAATAGACGAGATATTCATAAATATCCGTAAATATTCGTAAAACATCTGTAAATTTTTGAATATACATATTTTTCTGAATCAAATCAAATCGAAAAATCTACAAATCAAATCACAATATTAATACTGAAAGTTATGGTTTTATCCACTCGACCCACCCCTAATGAAGTCCATTGTCAGGCCGTATGTAAGGTGTAACCGAAAAGGTGAATGCCTCAGACCCCTTTTCGTGAATAATACGTAAAATTTATTAAAACAAGAAAAACTCTTTTGTACAGATAGAGTTATTTAAAACAATTTTTAAAGCGAAATAAAATTACATCTAATAAATTAGTCAAGGCTTTGTAGCCAACCAAGACTGAAGAAGTCCATCGTACGTCGAAGATGGGGTTGGGTGAGTGAAGCTCCATGTTGCAGGTTATTTCTTTCTTGCTAGATGGAGTACAATGTGGCTTGAAATATATATCGCAAGAAGAAAAGCTTTGTCTTGTGTTGTAAACGTGATAAGGATCGTTATATCATGCCAGACCAGAATGAATCTCAAGTTAACAAGATCACATGTCAGATTACACCATACTTCCTTCTAGTAGACACACTAAAATAGAGATGATCTCTTTACTACATCTGATATTGGCAGAGAATGTACCCGGGATTTGTCCCAAAAGTTTCCAAAGAACAACATCTCCCCCATGTGGTCATCGTCAACTACAAGAAAACATCATGGTTATCGACTGGCAAAATCATAATAATTTCGTCGGAAATAACCATTTCCAAAGAAATCATCACTCAGTCCTATTTGGGTGTTGAAAATTCGTAAGATATTAGAGGTTGATCCGTCCTAGGAGCGAAAAAGTGTACACCAAAACTATTTTGTATTTAAATATATTTTTATTTTATAAAATATTTGAAAATTTAAATTATATTGAAAATAATAAATATAATATATTTTTATTCTAAGGTCAAATTATAAATTGTATTAAATTTTGTTGGTTGATTTGAAAAAACAACTAACATTATTTTTGTTAGAAAACACAAAATTTTTAAATTAAAAATAGAAAATGTAATGATTTATATTTTTCCTATTTGATTTATATTTCAATTTGATCAAGTTGAATAAAATCTAAAGTAAAAATAATTAATATTTTTTTCTAAGTGTATCAGATTTTAATATTATTTCAGTAACTAATTTCTCACGATAATAAATTAATACACCAACTTCCAAGCTAAATAAATTGTAATGTAAAAATTATAAAAATATATTTTAAACAAATATATTAATAGTTTCAATATTTTCATAAAAAATAATTAGTATATATTATGTAGCACCAACTGATGTTTTATACTATATGTTTGTTTCGGTTTATATTCGATTTTCAATTTATAGTGAAATTTTCTTTAATTTTTAATTTTGAGTGTTTTACTAATTATTATTTTTTTGTAAATAATTGTATTGTTTCTTGTAGAAATTAATATTCAGTTGATTATGATTAAAAATACCTCATTTTGAGCCTTGTGGTCATTCATGTTACCCTTGTATATCATGCTATGGTGGTTTACAATAAGTTATTGAAATGTGTAATATATTGTGTAAAATGGTGTTTAGTCGCAGGTGGAGGATCAAAGTTTGAGAGAAGCCGGTTTAAACATAAGATGTAAGTATTGTAATGTGTAATAAATTGTGTGTAATATAATATTGAAATGTGTAATAAGTTATTGAAATGTGTGATAAGTTTTTGCCCCACATATCATGCTATGGTGGTTTACAATAAGTTATTGAAATGTGTAATATATTGTATAGAATGGTATTTAGTTGCAGGTGGAGGATCAAAGTTTGAGAGAAGCAGGTTTAAACATAAGATGTAAGTATTGTATGCGTATAAATTTACATATTCATCTTTTTCCTTAGGGATGCAGGAGAAATTGTTTTTTTCCTAATTCTAGAATTTACGTTGTGTTCGCAGCTTATGTGTAGAATTGCAGTCCAGAGAGAAGCATACCACACTGCTAAATTTGTAAGATCATAACTTAGCAAATTATAATAAGCCTGCTTGGTGATTCAAATATGTGAATATATATACGTATTTTTAATGCATGAGATATTGGATATTGAAGTCGGAGTCTAACATGGATTCAAGTCTACAGTCTACACCTACATATAGTTTCTTGATTAATAAAATTGGACACATTTGAGGGACCAGAAAGTTTATGAAATTGAAATAAAATTATATTAAAAGTTAACTGAAATGTGAAAACACGTTTAAGCTATGTGGGGACGAAATGAAAAAAAAGAAGAAAACCAGCTGCTGTTGCATTATTTTAAAAGTTGGGGTTGTGGAAAAAAGTGAATCCTTTCAGATCTTAAGCCATGCGGGACTTTCTTGGTTGTGTTGAAGTCAGGTGAGAGAAAAATCTTGGTGGGTGATTTACCACCTACAATTGGGCGACGAGTCAGAGTCATCTGCATCGTTAGTCACCAACGCTAGGTTTGGAAGTCATTCACATTACTCCAAGCATATCGTCACCAGATCCACCGTTGCCTCCCTTTCATGACATAACCATTGTGGTTATCTTTATAGTCAACTAATAAGGCTCGAGTTTGCTATGTTAGAAACTTACACATCAATGAAGTCGAAATAGGACAATGCGATAGATGATAAACGTCTTATGACTGGAGTAAATTTTTAATGTGACAACATTAGCGGAAAAGTGTATGTATTGTCCACGATGTCGATGAATTTCCTCTAGGTTCTAAGCATCTGCAACCTACATGATAGACATGTTTTCTATTGAGATAAAGATTAGAACAATAGTGGTTTGTTAATGTAAAATGTCCAGACATAATATTTATGACCAGCTTCAGTTTCTTCCACGTCTGTTCGTATGAAGACTCGTCACCTTCCCGGTGATAAGGAACTCAATTTCATGTATTGTAAATATGTCAGCATTTTTATAAAAAAAATCGGAAAGCTACAAAGATATTAATAGAGAGAGCTCAATGGTATACCAGAGGTGCATAGGAGATAACACATTTCAAATATATCTTTGCAAAACCATGACTGAACGGAGCATCTCCTGGGTTAGTGTAGGCATTAGACTCCAACTTAATGCATTGTATGGTGGTATTTCAAACTGACGAACTGTTAAAAATTCTGGTATAGATTATCAACTACGAAATGGATAATGTCAATTATACGTACCTCTGAAAATAAGTCTTGCCAGCTATTGTATGTTTGTCAAAGTAGACATGCATATGACGTGAGTGATTTGTTCAATAGAGTTGAAGAGATGGTTTGTTATGCAGTTTAAGTAAATAATATTAGACATATAGTTGTTCCACATCGGTAGTTGGAAGGGATCTTTAGTAATATATAAGGTGAATGGACCACTCTACTTATCACCAATTGGTTTTAATTGTGAAGCTCATCTAGCTTAACATTGTATCATAGCCCGATCCAAACAATCCAATCCGATCCACATCGATCTGGCCTAACGTTGGCCTATCGATCCTTGTCCGAGCATTCCGAGATTGACGCTCAAAAAGTCATCATCTCGGGGGGGGGCATATTAGACACATAGTTGTCCCACATTGGTAGTTTGAAGGGATCCTTAGTAATATATAAGGTGGATGGACCACTCCTCTTATCACCAATTGGTTTTAAGTGTGAAGTCCATCTAGCTTAACATGGTATCAGAGTCTGATCCACGCAGTCCAACCCGATCTACATCGATCTAGCCCAAAGTTGGCTCATCGATTTTTATCCGACCATTCCGAGATTGACGCTCAGAGAGCCATCATCTCGAAAGGGCGTATTAGACACAAAATATCTCACATCGGTAGTTGGAAGAGATTCTTAGTAATATATAAGATAATAGATGAATCTCTCCACTAATTAACAATTGCTTTTAAGTGTGAAACTCATCTACCTTAACACTTATATGGCTTATTTGCAAAGAAATTAGAAATTATCAACTTCCAACCAAATTTTGTCGGATTTTTAAATCTCCATCCATCTCTCTCTCTAAAAATGATTTAACTCACAAACAGAACCAGGCCTGAAATTTTTTGACCTCCAAAGGCATGAGAATTTAAAATGTTTTAAGGGTCGAACAACACAACCTGCGTTCTTCTAATACGGAAACACCAACATACCTACTTAATTATTTCTCTTGGAAGTGACCCCTATTCATGATGATATAACTTTTCAAAGTCTAAAGTATATACTTGCATCGCTTGTACTCAGTCCCGGGTCTGCTCACAATCAATGACACATTCATCCTAAAACCCTTTTCAGCGATCAACTCATATGATTTAAATGCAAATAATTTCTCATTTATAATTTTTCATAAATTTTGGTTAGTCCAAAAATTGTGTGTTTATAATAATTATTCTACGACTAAAACTGAAATTGAGAAGTCAAAATAACTTACATATACAATCCAGCGTTGAAGAGATAACCTATAGATAAAACACAGCAAACACACTGAAACTTTTCGGTTCACTGATCAATCCTTTTCTCTTTACTACAGCGCTTCAATTAAAAAAGAAATCTGTAACATCAAAAAGGTAGCATCTAGACATATTTGTTAAAAAAAAAAGACATATTCCTACAAAAAATGAACCATGAACATGAGTAATATAGATTCTTATATGAGATTTACAGAAGATACAATAATGTAGTTTATCTAAATAGATTATTGCAGAAAATGAAGAACCATAAATTCATATATAGTTTTAAGGGAGAAAACTTTAAAATAGTTCATCTGCATATAAAATGATACTCCCTCTGTTTCATAATAAGTGTCATTCTCAGCTCATTTTCTTGTTACACAAAGAGTGTCATTTTACAATTCCAATGTAAATTATACTAACTTTCAGCTGAAAATTAATTGCAAACTGCATTAGTTTTATAAATAATTTTATTTATCTAAAATACTATTGGTCAAAGAGGTATAATTAATTACAACTTACATATATTTCAACAACTTTCTTAATCTGTGTGAAAAATGTCACAACGACACTCTTTAAGAAACGGAGGGAGTATAAAAATAAAAATCTCAAAATATACATATATATATATATGTAAATAGCTTAAGTTGCTAAAATTAATATATAATATCAAATCAAAAGCAACCAAGTATTAACATCATAAGAGTTCAATAACTTTGTTTGTTATGTTGGAAATATCTTATTTATATAGTATTTTGATAAATGTGTCTAAATTCCCAGCTTCTATAATAAGTATGGAATAAAATATTCACTAATAATTTTTTTTATCAATCACAAATCAGTTCTAAAAATATATATTTTTAAAATATTTTAATTAAGAAAAAATATTTTTATTAGATAAAATTATTTTTGGAATAACAAGTAAATGAGAATATCTAGAAATATATTACACCATATTTTGATTGAAAAATATTCACCTTAAATTCATGATATTATAAAAAAGAATCTTACACCAGTTGATTTTTTTTTGTGTCAACATTACACATGTTGATTACAATTGATTTGATTGACAAAACCATATAAAGATATCTAAATATTAAACATATATAATAAAAAAATCTAAAGAGTTGATTTCAATAGATTTTTGATTGACAAATCTCACTATAGATATTATACTATATATATTATATTTATAAACATTTTACTTACATATAAACAAAATGATCATATAAAACATGCTACACATATCATATTATAATTTATAATAAACTGATAAAAATTTAATATATCTTTTTTTTTGTCATCGACTTATACAAACTCATACTGACTCTGTAAACCACACTGGTAGCTCTGCATCCATGTGAACGACAAAGATCGGTTATTTCCTGATACTTTGTGTTAGACTACCCGCCTTAAAATTCTGCGTTCGCGGTACATGAATGATCTCTGAGTTGAGAAAAATTTCTTACAAGGTCTTGATTTCTTCGAGATAACTTAATATATCTTATGAATATATATATATATATATATATTGTACTGTATATATATTATATTTTTATAGATATTGTACTTACTTATAAACAAAATAATCATATAAGACATGCTTTTTAATAATATAATATATATAATTTAGAATATGGTTAATAATATGATAAATAATTAAATACTGATAAAATAGTAAAATTTATAATATAAATTTATTGATTAAAAAAATTTACATAAAGCTATGTCGTTCATATAAATTTGCTATATTTATTATTAATGCATTTTATAATATGCTAACATTATATATAATCATATCTTAGTTATTTGACTACATAAAAACTATAAAATTGCACCTCGTTCCAGTACTTCAGAACATATTGTAAAGACATAATTTCGATGATTAAAGATCCAAGAGCATGACCAAGCTTTTCTACGGAGTTATAGCAGAGTTCGCAACTAATAAAATATATTTTCAAAACTTCAAGATCATTCATGTACCAAAGGATCAAAATAGGATTAAAAAATGATCTATTTTTGTAGGTTATTCTATTCCGATCTGGATTTTCATACCACATTTAGCTTGAGTGATATATCATAAAAAACAAAAAAAAATTGTGTATTAAAAATGTTTTAGGAAGTGATAAGATTTGCATATAATAATACTCTAGTTATTTAACTATTTTATTTTATTTTATGAATAAATTTGTTTATCCACAAAATAAGTAAAATGTTAATATTGTTATTTTAGTTAAATCAAAGTTTTTGTCAAGTCATCATTCCAATTTTATGTAGAACTGAGTCATATTTAACTCAAAAATATACATCATTTTAGCTTATACTGTATTCTTTTAACCAAATAAATTATAATATTTTTATCAAACAGTTTCTTTAATTAATAGTATGATATTATTTTAGAAGAAAAATATAGTAAAAAACAAAATACAAATTCTACAACAATATTTTTAATAAAATACTAATCAATTTTTAATCATCAAATTTTATAACTAATTTCTTTAAATAATATAATTAAATTATTCAATGCTTTAGTGCCATAATAATCAAATAAAGGTAAAAGTTTTATCAACTTTAACTTTTCTCCTTTCTATTATTAACCCTATCTGATATAATTTAATTCCAAAAATGCTACGTTACATCCCATAAGTTGAGGGGGTATAATCGACATTACAAGAAGCAATAAAAGGCCGTTGACTTGGAAAGAGGACTAAAGTACAGCTCAACACAAACGCCTTTTCTATCATCAGCACAAAACCGTGTCTTCCAAAATCCGCCGGACCAAACACTTTCGTTTTATTTTTTCATTTTTATTTTTCGAAACCGTCTTCAGAAAATAAAAGAGAAAAAGGTTTTACTTGGGGGAGGGAGGTAAGAGAGAGAGAGAGAGAGAGAGAGAGAGAGAGAGAGAGAGAGTCCGCCGTGAAGTCTTCACTCCTCCGATCTCGCAGTTTCCACCATGGCAACGAAACCGTGGCTACATCCAGCTCCTCAGTACAAAACCCTAGAAACCTTTTGGGACGACGAAGACGACGCTCCTGGTCCTAGATGCGCTCACACACTCACCGCCGTTGCAGCGACCAAGACTCACGGCCCTCGTCTCATACTCTTCGGCGGCGCCACCGCCATCGAAGGCGGCAACTCCTCCGTACCTGGGATCAGTAAGTAATCCTCGTTCGATTTTAAAAACTTGAATCTAGGGTTTCTGATCTGGAGTTGTTTTTCTAGGGTTAGCTGGTGTGACCAACACCGTGCATTCTTATGATGTTCTCACTAGGAAGTGGACAAGGTAAAAGAGACAAAGAGTGTGTTTAGGTTTTGTTGTGTCGGTTTACTGTTTTTTTCTTGAATTATGAATTTAATCGGAATTGTGTAGGCTTAAACCGGCTGGTGAGCCTCCGTCTCCTAGGGCTGCTCACGCCGCTGCTGCTGTTGGCACCATGGTCGTTTTTCAGGTTGTGTATTGATTGATTAATCAGGCTTTTTTTTAGTTAATTGTTAGTTAGCACTGTCCGTTTTAAGACAGATGGTTATTGTTTGGCTGGTTTATAGGGTGGCATTGGCCCGGCCGGGCACTCTACTGATGATCTTTACGTTCTTGACATGACTAATGATAAGTACAAGTGGCATAGGTGAGAGATTCGCTTCCAATTTTTCTCAGTTTTGTGTTCTCTTTGATAGTTGATTGTGTTGATGAGAACATGTTTGCATTTTGATTTGTGTTCAGGGTGGTGGTTCAAGGGGAGGGTCCAGGCCCTCGCTATGGTCATGCTATGGATTTAGTTTCTCAGAGGTATCTTGTTACGGTCACCGGAAATGATGGTAAGAAAATATCTTTACTATCCGACATTTCATGTGCCTAGCTTACCCTAACAGGCATCAACAAATAGGGGATTATTTTAGTCAAAATCCTAAGGGATAGACCATTATTCAATAGCCAATGCTACTTAGATATGTATATACATTTTGTTTTTGACTTTGTATATTATTGAATGGTTATGACTTATGAGAACCTTCTGTGCCCCTAACTAACTAAAGTTATTACATGGAAAAATTCGTTATTCTATTTATTTCTTAAATATCCTGAAATCTTTTCTCCATCTGTGTATTGAACCAGGGAAACGAGCTCTCTCTGACGCTTGGTCATTAGATACAGCTCAGAAACCATATGTATGGCAGAGATTGAACCCTGATGGTGACCGACCAAGTGCTAGAATGTTAGTGTTTTAAGTTTATTTGAATTGGCTACTGTAAACCATCTGTCTCTTCAACTGAACTTTCAGATTTCGATATTTCTTTGTAGGTATGCTTCTGGGAGTGCTCGTTCTGACGGCATGTTCTTACTCTGCGGTGGAAGAGACACCTTGGGGGCGGTATACTTATCTTCTCTACTACAATTTTTTTCAGTGTAGGAAGTAGTAGACTTCTACTTTGAGGATTGGCTTATTTTGATATATGATCTCAATTATATATCTACAGCCATTGGGAGATGCTTACGGTTTACTCATGCATAGAAATGGTCAGTGGGAATGGACTCTGGCTCCAGGCGTAGCACCTTCTCCAAGATACCAACATGCAGCGGTAAACTAAATCTTATTCTAGTTTCAAAAAGAGTATGTAAATAAGTTATGAAGCGTAGGTTAACAGTATACTACACATTGTAGCCTTAGAAACTAAGTCAACACTTTGAGATAAAAGGATTAGTGAGGCGTTAAAGTCAGTGCTTCAATCCTAGCCGTTCTTAATTGTTCTTTAATTGTTTTTTTTTCTCATCAGGTATTTGTAGGTGCAAGATTGCATGTAAGCGGTGGTGTTCTAAGAGGAGGCCGTATGATAGATGCTGAAGCAACTGTTGCAGGTATTCTTCAGTGGATGTAGATGCAAGATTGCGTCTGGATTTGTTATTAAAAATGTTTTTTTTTCACGCAGTGCTTGATACTGCTGCCGGTGTATGGTTGGATAGAAATGGGCAAGTGACTTCTGCACGTGGCAGTAAAGGACAAATCGATCAAGATCCATCTTTTGAACTTATGCGTCGCTGTCGCCATGGTGCTGCATCAGTTGGCATCCGTATCTATGTACATGGTGGTCTTAGAGGAGGTAACCCTGTTTTTTTTTGTTTTTGCTTTTTAATAACACAAGATGCATAGATGTTTATTACAAATTTACAATACATGTATTTTAGTTTTAGTTACCTTTCTTTGTATGAGTGAGTAGACTAAAATGCTGTAATTTTATTTCCTGGCAGATGTGTTGCTTGACGATTTTCTAGTCGCTGAAAATTCGACATTCCAATCAGACATCAGTTCTCCTTTGTCAGCATCAGATAGACCCCAACAAAGCTCCACTCCCAGGTTTTCTTATGCCGCACGACCTCCTTCAGGCTCTGAACCAGCACTCTCCTTGTCCGAAGGACTCAGGTATATCCCATTTCCTTACTCTTTTGGTTTTGTGATTAACTCCTTAATTACATTATTTTTATTTTCTCCTCTCTCAATATCAGCTTGGATGAAAATTCCTTGGAGAAATTGACGGAGGCTTCTGCAGCGGAAGCAGAGGTAGCTAGTTCTGTTTGGCGAGCTGCACAGTTAGGTTCTCCTTCTCTAGATGAAGAACCCTCTGCATCTGATGGCAGCTCACCAACAGTAGAAACCACTAGTGACGGTCCTGAAACTGAAGGAGATGTCAGGCTTCATCCAAGAGCTGTATGTTAATCCCACATATTAAATTTCTCTATTATTTTTATTATAGAATATTTCTTTCATACCTTAGATATATTTGGTTGCTTTAGATGGATGTAATATCTATTCTTGAATTTATTTGCTTACCAAAAGTTGGCCTACTACCTTATTTTATAGGTTGTTGTAGCAAAGGAGACGGTGGGCAGTCTAGGCGGCATGGTTAGACAGCTAAGCTTGGATCAGTTTCAGAATGAGAGCCGGCGGATGGTTCCCATGAATAATAGCGATGTGCCACAACCCACCAAGAAGTTCACGAGACAGAAGTCTCCTCAAGGCCTGCATAAAAAGGTATCATCCGAAACCACAACATTTAATATTAGTTTAGTCCCTAGCATCTACTAATATCTTGTTGCTTGCAGGTCATTTCTGCTTTGTTGAGACCAAGAAACTGGAAACCTCCTGGCAACAGGAAGTTTTTCTTGGATTCTTACGAAGTTGGGGAACTCTGTTATGCTGCTGAACAAATATTCATGCATGAACAAACGGTTCTTCAGCTGAAAGCTCCTATCAAAGTCTTTGGTGATCTCCATGGCCAATTTGGAGATTTAATGCGGTTGTTTGATGAATATGGATTTCCCTCAACAGCTGGAGATATCACGTAAGTTTAAAGCAAAAGATTGAATAATGTGAGTTTTTCTTTAAAAAAAAAAAATACACTCACTAATCCATTAAACGTATTAACCAACCTCAGGTATATTGATTATTTATTTTTGGGAGATTATGTCGACCGTGGGCAACACAGCCTGGAGACTATAACTTTGCTGCTTGCATTGAAGGCAAGATGGTTTCATATTTTACTAGTGTCATTTGGATTGTGCTTCATGGAGGTTTATGATCCTGAGATGTTCCCTTTGCAGATAGAATATCCAGAGAATGTTCACTTGATTCGTGGAAACCACGAGGCTGCTGATATCAATGCCCTGTTTGGTTTCCGTCTTGAATGCATAGAAAGAATGGTAATATTCATTCGTCTTTATCTTTAGCTTATGTGTTTGGACTAAGCCTGCTCTTTCCTTTTACTAGGGAGAGAGTGATGGAATCTGGGCATGGACAAGATTCAATCAACTCTTCAATCATCTTCCCCTTGCTGCACTCATCGAGAATAAAATTATATGTATGCATGGTGGGATTGGGAGGTCAATCAGTTCAGTGGAACAGATCGAAAAAATCGAAAGGCCTATAACAATGGATGCTGGATCACTTGTTCTTATGGATTTGTTATGGTAATACGTCCTTTCTGCTTTAAATATTGGTCGCTATGTATTTAACATCACTAATATTTTGATGCACAGGTCTGATCCTACAGAGAACGATAGTATAGAGGGTTTGAGACCAAACGCCAGAGGACCCGGTCTTGTCACGTTTGGGGTAAAAACACATTCTTCTTATTGTCTCATTATTATAATCTATTTTTGGGGACAATCACTGAGGGCATAAGTGTTGGTATTGCAGCCTGATAGAGTTACAGAGTTCTGTAAGAAGAATAAGCTACAGCTAATTATTAGGGCTCATGAATGTGTAATGGATGGATTCGAAAGATTTGCGCAAGGACAGTTGATAACGCTATTTTCGGCTACAAATTACTGCGGTGAGGAGAAACAAAATTAAGTCGAAAACAACATCTTGTATTCTTGAATAGCCTTTGAGGTGTGACCAAATGAAAAACATATCGGTGATACTTTTCTAACAGGAACCGCGAACAACGCGGGAGCTATATTAGTGGTTGGCAGAGGATTGGTGATTGTTCCTAAGCTGATTCATCCTCTTCCACCTCCTATCTTGTCTCCAGAGAATTCTCCAGAACATTCTGGAGACGACGCTTGGATGCAGGTAATGACACTTGTGTCTAAACCGAAAAAACATGTTTTGTGGTAGCTGAGAATTAAGACACTGAAACCAAAGTATCGAAAAGGATAGTCATGGAACAAGATTATGTAATAGAGTTTATGTAGCCATAAGTTCTGTTGTAGCTAAGAATTAGACACTGAAACCAAAGTATGTGTGTGCAGGAGCTGAATATCCAGAGACCGCCTACTCCAACACGAGGGAGGCCACAACCGGATTTCGACAGAAGCTCGCTCGCATACATCTGAATCTAAATTGCTTTGTTTTGTTTACAACTCATAGAAGTCATCAAGGTAGAAGCAAAAGACGTTAAATATTTGGTGAGAAATTCTATACAAGTATAGCAAGATCTATGTTTAAAACCTTGCATTGTTCATAAACTCTGCCGCACATGTGTAATATAATAACCTATATTCTGTACCAGAGAATGAGAATGGTATATTACTTTTTCTGGTATTGTTTTGTTTCTTTTGCTTCTCTAGTGAGATGAGATATATTTTTCTTTTGCAGGTCTTCTGTGTCTACGTATTATGTTTATGCATTGTATGTGAACATATCAAATGACAAAATAATTGATTGGTTACTAGTTGAACCTATTACATTCAGTGTTGTGAGTAAGTTAAATGATGATAGATAGCTCAATGACTAGCTTCCCTCTTTATACCTCCTGTATGTTAACCGTCACATTCAACACCAACACCCTCTTTATACTTTCAAGAAAACCCAAGACCTAAAGATCTACGAACTAGAGTCTTTCTTTAGCAAATAAGTTAATTTCCCTTACTGTGAAAGTTCGATTGCTCTTTTTCCAATACTTCCCTTAAGCTGCCTCCACGGTAAATCTTTCTTTAATGTTCACATCTTGAAGAACACTCCAAGCGACTCCATGTCACACCCTTTCTATGTGTAGTAATTTATGTCGCATTTCATGGAGTATTTCAGCTCTGTTCTGATTGTGCATCTTACGTAAATCTCACAAGTACCCAAAAATGTCGCATTTTCGGGTAATTTATGTCCCATTTCATGGAGTATTTCAGCTCTGCTCTGATGGTGCACCTTTAATCTTTCCTTTCTAATTCGTGAATCTCACAAGTACCCGAAAAAACATCCAATCCAACCACACCCAATACGTAAACATGTAAGTATTCACAAGATCATCGCAAACATAAGTACTTAGATTATCCTAAGGGTTCATGGATTTAATACATATTTATCAAAAATCTAGGTTTGTGCACATTTATCCGCCATACTAAACTGGAACAATCGAAACAAAAATTGAACTGTAGTTCATAAATAACCAAACAGATCATATATTTATGGAACCAAGAAATTGAAACCGAACTAAGAACCAAATTGGTACATGAAGTTTTAAAGTACATATATACTTACAAATACTAATTATATTTAATTACAAATAACCAAATATCCCAAAATACTATATATAAGCCGAATAATCCAAAAAACCAAATTACCCAAATATTTTTTATTCAAAATATTAAAAATTTATCTGAATTATCCAATATTTTATCTGAATAACCTGAATTACCTGAAATTTAAACTGAAAACCTCAAATTATCCGATATTTTATCTATCAACCTCTACTTATCCGAAAACGGAATTGAACCAAAACTGAAATGGACTTTTTGTATACTAGCCGGTTCCCAACATTACTACTGATCTGAACGGAAAAACCAAAATAACTAAATTCTCCTTTGTAAAATTTAGGGGTATATTTGGAAAATGTAAGTATACTAGATTTTGATCCGCGCTTGTATGTTTTATAAAATATATTGCTATTTGTTTCTCATGTCAATATTAACCCTGCACAAAAAACCCGATTCTAGAAAACCGAACTGATCCCGATCAAAATAGTAGTACCAAACCTGAACCAAAATTGATTAAATATCCAAATTATTCAAATATTTTGTATTTAGAGAACTGAAACCGAATCCGATCAGAACTGAAATATTTCGAATACCCGAATGTACCAGAAATAGATTTATATACTTATATATATATATATATATATATATATATATATATATATTAGATTTAATGTATGTAAAAACATCCAAAATATATATGGTACTTTTAAGTTGGTTTAAATATTTGAAAATATATACAAATAATCAAAAGTAAAGATCTAAATATTTAAAGTATACTCGAAACAACAAAAATACTAAAACTAATTATGATTCTCTATCCAAATATTTAAACCAAATCAATTTATATGTTAAGTTTAGGTATTATGTTATATGTTATTCAAATTTATATGTGATATATTATTTTGTTTATAGATTTTGAGAAATTTAAAGTATATAATGAATCTTAAAATTTTTAAAAAAATAATTAAATGGGTTATCCAAACCCGCAAAGATCTGAATTGAATCCAAACAAAAATTTAGAATATCCGAATGGGGCTGAAATCGTTGATCCCGGAAACCCGTAACCGAAACAAACCCGAATGGATACCCGAACGCTCACCCCTAATCACTATTATATATCATATTTATACCATCATATAATTAATCATATTTTATACGTACCATCATATAAGTAATCATATAATTAATAGTATTTAATACGTACTATCATATAAATAATCACATATATTATATTTTAAAGCATAATATGCTATAAAACCATAATTTCAGTTGGTATATGAAATTGAGCTTTTTATTGTATTTTTCTATATATATTGAAAAAAAATTAATAATGGTTATTGGATATTTTAGTAAAAATAAAATTTTGAATATATGTCTATTTTTGAATCAATTTTGATATAAATCAACTTTAAGTTATTATTTTGATTTGAAATATGTATACAAAGTTTAAATTTTGTTTTTATGATTATTTTAGACAAAATTTGTTTTTAGGTAATTAGATTATCTCATTTTCCTATATTTTAAAGCTTGTCCAAATAGATAGTTTTTCATAATATAATAGACTTTCAAATTTTAATAATATTAGTCTTTTACTTTTTTTTTAATATACTGCTATCCATGTTTTCAAACAATATTATATTCTTTTTTAATATTTTTATTCATGTTTCCAAATAAACTTATTTTTTAATTTGCTATCTATATTTCTAAACAATTTTTTTTTCTTTTTATTTCTGCTATCCATGTTTTCAAACAAACTTCTTTTTCAAAACTGTTATCCATGTTTTCAAATAAACCTAATTTGTATTTCAGTTTAATAATATAGACATGTTTAGAGTTTAGAGTTTAAAAATATGTTTAGAATTAAAATGACCACTATAAAATTGTGACAAAATCATAGCTATCTTAGAGCATCTTTATGAGACAGGACTTTTAAAAGTCCTTAATTTTTTTTTTCTTTTTGTTTTCTGTTAAATGGGAGAAATCAATGGGGAAGAAGTGTGGGACGAATGTGGGACGTTTCTTATAAAAGGACAAATGAAGAAAGTCTAGGACATTTGCCGTGGGATTTACACCGAATTCACCTAAGAACGAAGCTAAGGACGTGTTGATAAAGATGATCTTATAGAAGCACGAAAAACAGTAGCTAAATCGTGGCTGAGAGTCTGAGACTCTAGCCACAAAACTATGTTGGACAAAATAAAGAGAACAAAATACATTTGGAAATTTCTCTTCTGTTATTGACAAATTTTACAGAAGATAACACTGTCATTCATTTATATTAGATTATTTACATGAACAAACTAACTCTTCGTAATGATACATCACGACTCTTACAAACAGTCACGACTCTTACAAACAGTCACGACTTACAAACGCAACCATTAGGTTTACAGTTATTTTATAATTAATTTTGTAATAATACCAAACTCAATTATTATAAACTAACACTCCCCCTTAATTGAGTTTTGGTCTTCACCAGTAATTTTTTTTCGTTCTTCACAACTTGGTGCTCAAACTTGAACTTCATGCCTTCAGCCTTTTTCAAGTTTTGCGACTTTTTCTTCTTCCTTGTCGTTTTTGCTTCATTTTTTTTTCTTTTTCTTTTGGAAAATTTCTCTTTTATTTTCTTCTTTGTTACACGACTGATACTCTCTTATAACTCTGTTTTGCGAAATACAAACATATTTCTTGCTAAGTTCGGCACTAGAAATACCTCTTTGATGATCTTCTCACCTTGGCTTGTCATCACTTGGATATTCCTTTCTTTGCCGTGATTATTCGTCGGCCATTCACAGGTAATTCTCTTACCTTTTTTTTGTTTTACTTTTTGTTGGAGATAAACATGAAGATAGCTTGGAGCCTAAGCTACATTGATCCTAAAAAGAAAATAGGATTAGAAAAGTAAGTTCCTAAGAGTTTAGTAAATCCTAAGAGTTTAGGAAATATTGTCTCTATATAATAAGAAGCAAGAGTATTTCTTAGATTAAGGATTTGAGTTGTGCGTGTAAGTTTAAGAGAGCTATTTTAACCTAATAAAGAAGAGTTTCTTTATATTGAGTTTGTGTTCTTATCTTTGAGCTTATATTTGGTATCAGAGTTTAACCTAATCGAGAGAGAGAGATGAGTGATTTAACGATCATGGAGACCAAGAAGGAATGAGGATCTTCCTCCATCTGTTGCCCGATGTTGAACACAACTAACTACACCGTATGGGCGATACGGATGGAGCTTCTACTAAACGTTCATGAAGTATGGGATGCAGTTGAGGAGGAAACAACGGAGAAGAAAAAAAATATGATGGCAACCGCTCTTATATTCCAATCCATTCCAGAAACATTGGTACTACAAGTTGGGAGTCTTGGATCCGCGAAAAAGGTGTGGGAGGCGATTAAAACTCGTCATGTAGGTGTAGAACGGGTTCGAGAAGCACGACTACACACATTGATGCTCGAGTTCGATCGAGTAAAGATGAAAGATACTGATAAGATAGATGATTTCGTGGGCAAAATATCAGAGATTGCATCAAAAGCGGCTGCGTTAGGTACGACCATAGAAAACATAAAACTAGTGAAGAAACTCTTGGGCAGTTTACCAAACAAGAAATTCCTATATATGGTTGCTTCTCTTGAGCAACAACTTGATTTAAAGACTACAAGCTTTGAAGAAGTTATAGGCCGCTTGAAAACATTCGAAGAGCGCATAAGCGTGGAGGAAGAGGACACACAGGAGAGTCAAAATAAGCTTATGTATTCCAACACAGACCCACAAGCACAGCGGAACTCTTATGGAGAGTACAGAGGACGAGGTCATGGTGGTCGGTTCTATGGAAGAGGAAGAGGACGCGGAGGGTCCTACTGGACTAGCAGAGACGCAACAAACATCACATGTTTTCGTTGTGATAAACAGGGACACTTCGCAGCCACTTGTCCAGATAGACTGCTCAAGCTACAAGAGACAACAGAAGTTAAGAATGGAGACGAGACTCAGGAAGCTGATAGACTTATGATGCATGAGATTATCTATCTCAATGAACGCAACATAAGGCCTAAAGAGTTCGAATCTAGCACTGATGGGGATAAAGTATGGTACCTAGATAACGGAGCAAGTAATCATATGACTGGTTACAGAAGCTATTTTAAAACCATGGATGATAAAGTCACAGGAAAAGTGCGTTTTGGGGATGATTCAAGGATAAACATCGAAGGAAAGGGATCAATACTTTTTATCACTCAAAACGGAGAGAAAAAAATTCTTGCAGATGTCTATTATATACCAGAACTCAAGAGCAATATTATCAGTCTAGGCCAAGCCACGGAATCTGGATGCGACGTAAGGATGAGAGAGAACTACCTTACACTTCATGATAAAGATGGTAATCTGATCGTGAAAGCTTCTAGATCAAGAAATCGACTCTATAAGGTCACAATGGAGATAGAAGAACAGAGGTGTTTTCAACTGCAAGAGGAGAGTAAGATATCACGTTGGCATGCACGACTAGGCCATCTAGGTTTCGATGCAATGAAAGCAACAATCGAGAAGGAACTTGTCTCTGGAGTACCTAAACTGAAAGTTGAGAAAGAATTATGTGAATCGTGTCTACGTGCGAAACAAGCAAGGCGACCTTTTCCGGCAGCAACTGCGTACCGAGCTTCTCTTGCACTAGAGCTTATACACGGTGATCTTTGCGGACCAATAACCCTACCCACTGCAGGAAGAAGTAGGTACATATTCGTTCTTATAGATGATCACACACGCTACATGTGGTCTATTCTAATGAAGGAGAAAGGAGAAGCTTTCGAAAAATTCAAGAGATTCAAAGAGATCGTAGAAAAGGACACGGGCGAAACGATTAGAACTCTTTGGACAGATAGAGGAGGAGAATTCACAAGTCTAGAGTTTCAAAGCTACTGTGAGAAATCTGGCATACAACGACACTTAACGGCTCCTTATACGCCACAACAGAACGGCGTCGTTGAAAGGCGTAACAGAACCTTGTTAGAGATGGCAAGAAGTAACTTGAAGCACATGGAAGTTCCAAACTACATGTGGGGAGAAGCTGTGAGACACTCAACGTACTTGATAAATCGTATAGCAACGAAGACTTTGATATCTCAGACACCGTATGAAGCTTTGAAGAAAAGAAAACCAAACGTTGAGCATCTAAGAGTATTTGGATGTGTAGCTTATGCAAAAACAGAGGCGGTAAACCTGAAGAAACTCGACAATAGGTCTCGTATCTTGTACATCTTGGAACCGAGCCCGGATCAAAAGCATACAGATTGTTCGATCCCACTTCCCAGAAGATAGTCGTGAGTAGGGATGTTGTGTTCGACGAGAGTAAAAAGTGGGAATGGAGCAAGAACGGACATGAAGTAGTCGAGAAACCAGGGAGGTTCAAGATTTCGTTGGGAAATTATGGGAATCAAGGACTTGAAGATGATAGTGGTGAGACAAATAGCGATGCTCATGTTGATAATCAAGAGGAAGAAGAAGAAGAAACAGTTGACAAAGAAGAACAAGAAGAGCAAGACGAGATTGAAACAGAGCAAGCTTTGCCTCGAAGATCAATAAGAGTCACTAAGATGTCTAGCTATCTTGACGACTACATATGCACTGCCGAAACCGAAGGGGAGCGTCTCTTGTTTCTTCTCAATGAAGAACCATGGGACTTCAAGGATGCAATAGAAGAAAAGGTATGGCATGATGCCTGTAAGGAAGAGATCAACTCGATCGTGAAGAATAAAACATGGGATCTTCTCGACTGTCCTACAGAAGTAAAACCAATTGGGCTAAAGTGGATTTTCAAAATCAAGCGGAATGCGGATGGAAGCATAAACAAGTACAAATCGAGATTGGTGGCTAAAGGATATATTCAACGTCACGGCGTTGATTTCGACGAAGTCTTTGCACCGGTTGCTCGAATAGAAACAGTCTGGTTCCTAATTGCTTTAGCGGCTACAAACGAGTGGGAGATCCATCACCTAGACGTAAAAACTGCTTTTCTCCATGGAGACTTAAAGGAAGACGTGTACGTAAGCCAGCCCGAGGGTTTTGTAGTTAAAGGTCAAGAAGAGAAAGTATACAAGCTTAACAAAGCTTTGTATGGTCTTCGGCAAGCTCCCAGAGCATGGAACGAGAAGTTACATAAGGTTCTAGCGAAGTTAAACTTTATTAGGTGCTCAAAGGAACCTTCCTTGTGCCACAAAAGAGAAAAAGAACACCTTCTGCTCGTCGCCGTTTACGTGGACGATCTACTGGTTACCGGGTCTAATATCATCATGATTCACGGGTTCAAAAAGGAGATGTCAAGCAATTTCGAGATGAGTGATCTTGGTTTGTTAACCTACTATCTTGGTATCGAAGTTGCTCAAACGAAAGGTAGAATAACTCTGTCTCAGGAGCGATATGCAAAGAAAATATTAGAAGAAACCAATATGGACGAGTGCAATGCAGTTCATACTCCAATGGAGTTCGGTCTGAAGGTATCAAAGGCAACAAATGAGGACAGCATCGATGAGAAGGAATACAGACGCAAGATTGGCTGTTTGCGTTATCTTCTTCATACGCGCCCTGACCTTGCGTTTAGTGTGGGTTTATTGAGCAGGTATATGCATGCACCGAAGTCATCCCATGGAGCGGCACTAAAACAAGTCTTAAGGTATTTAAAAGGGACGACACAGTTAGGCCTCGTATACGAACGTGCGGACATGATGAAGCTGGAAGGTTTTAGTGATTCAAGTCATAATATTGATGAAGATGATGGTAGAAGCACCACAGGTCACATATTTTATCTGAATAAGTGTCCAATTACTTGGTGTTCTCAGAAACAAGAGACTGTAGCTTTGTCATCATGCGAAGCTTAGTTTATGGCTGCAACAGAAGCTGCTAAACAAGCTATATGGCTTCAAGAACTTCTAGATGAGATCACCGAAGAACCTAGGCAAAGGGTAGTGATACGTTTGGACAATAAATCGGCGATAGCACTCACAAAGAACCCAGTTTTCCACGGCCGAAGTAAGCACATCCACAAACGCTATCACTTCATCCGTGAATGCATTGAGAATGAACAGGTTGATGTTCAACACATTCCGGGTACGGAACAGAAAGCCGATATTCTTACAAAAGCCTTGGGAAGAATCAAGTTCAGAGAAATGAAAGACCTAGTGGGAGTACAAGATATTGAAGAAGCTAACTTCAAGTTTAAAGGGGAGAATGTTGGAGATAAACATGAAGATAGCTTGGAGCCTAAGCTACATTGATCCTAAAAGGAAAATAGGATTAGAAAAGTAAGTTCCTAAGAGTTTAGGAAATCCTAAGAGTTTAGGAAATATTGTTTCTATATAATAAGAAGCAAGAGTATTGCTTAGATTAAGGATTTGAGTTGTGCGTGTAAGTTTAAGAGAGCTATCTTAACCTAATAAAGAAGAGTTTCTTTATATTGAGTTTGTGTTCTTATCTTTGAGCTTATACTTTTGTTGCACAATTGACACTTTCTTGTCAATTGTTTCTGCTCTTTGATGTAGTATACTCTTAGGATCCTCTTTCCAGCTAGTCTTCTACATGTCTCCTTCAAGTTTCATGTGACTCTTCACACCTCCTTGAATTATTTTCTCTGCTGTGTGTGAATCTTTTATTCACGTCTTCTCCAGTTGACTCTGCAACCGCTAATGCTTCCTTTCACTCTTGGGTAAGCATATCCTTCTTATGCCGAGTAGCCTTGCTCTGTTTCTTCCAACATGCGGCCTCTCCCATGTAGTCGTCTTTAATGAAAGACTCGACACCACTCTCATTTGTGCTGATTGGCCGTACTATGTCTTTTTCAATAGTAGGCTTTCATGTGATAGTGTTTTGTTTTTGTACGTACATCACATCAACGGTCGATCTGGAATCCCTTGTTCCACCACCGTTCCCAGTTTTCTGGTCTGAAGATGCTCGTCATCTTAGTACGCTAGAAGTTCTACTCATCCCATCAAATATAGGATTCATTTGTTACGATGTTCCCTCCATCGTCTTCTTCGGTTATCTCTATAACCGGTTCCCATCTTGTGCCTTGCGTGATCTTCGTCATGTCTTCTTGGGTTCTTTTATAACTGGTTCCTACTCCCCTTTTCTCTTAGGTAAGCAGCCTTCTTTTGTTATTCCGGAGTATTTATTAGGGAGTGTATTTATTAATATTAATATTGTGGGAAATTTATAGTGTATATTTTTTTAAAAATATTTTACCTATAATTATGTCGGTCCAAAGTTGTGTTTCTGTATTAATATAGAAGAATAGTTACACATATGTATGTACTTCCAAATAATTATAACACTTAATTATATATATATATATAACTATAACACTTAAAATATATATATATATATAAAGTCGCCTAAGGATCGAATGTGTGAATGTGAAAGCTTGTTAATAAAACAGTTTCTTCGTATATATATATATACATATATATATATATATAAAGTCGCCTAAGGATCGAATGTGTGAATGTGAAAGCTTGTTAATAAAACAGTTTCTTCGTTTTATTAAACTCTTAACTTCTTGAGATCATCTTACAATATAGATCTCTATATATAGGGTCTTAGCTTAACCTATTACAATGTGATCTAGAAACTTAACATAAATCTAAATCAAGTTTTTCCTTTTTAGTTATTCAAACTTCCTTTTATGAATAACTTGTTTCCTAAGCTATCTTTGAAGCTTATCCAACATTCTCCCTTCTAAGCTTCAAACCATCTTTGCTTAAGTCTTGAACTTGAATCAGCTCCCTCATCTCTTTGAACTTGATTCTTGCTAAAGCTTTAGTTAGGATGTCCGCTTTCTGCTTTTCTCCAGGAACATGTTCCACATCAATCTCGTCTTGTTCCACTCGTTCACGAATGAAATGAAACCTCTTGTGAATATGCTTGCTCCTACGGTGAAACACGGGATTCTTGGCTAATGATATAGCTGACTTGTTGTCCACTCGTATCATCGTCTTCTTCATCTCTTTTCCTGTAATCTCACTTATCAAATCTTGTATCCAGACCGCCTGCTTTGCTGCTTCCGTTGCCGCCATATACTCTGCTTCACACGAGCTTAAAGACACAGTGTCTTGCTTCTGCGAGCACCAAGTGATTGGCGTTTCTCCTAGACAAAACAAGTGACCTGTCGTACTTCTTCCATCGTCCGGATCCGTGTTGTGACTACTGTCACTATATCCTACGAGATTCATTGATCCACCTTGCTCGTAAGATAATCCGTACCCGACTGTTCCCTTTAAGTACCTTAGCACTTGCTTCAGTGCGTTGCCGTGAGACGTTCTTGGTGAGTGCATATATCTACTCAAGATGCCCACTGCGTAACACATATCTGGTCTTGAGTGCATAAGATATCTGAGGCAGCCAATTCTCCTTCGATAAAGTGTAGCATCTATCTCGGGTTCGTCGAGGCCTTTTGAGAGTTGCAGACCGAACTCCATGGGTATACATGTCGAGTTGCAGTCGTCCATTGCAGCTTCCTCCAATACCCTCATCGCATACGCTTCTTGATTGATCATGATGTACTTTGAGCTTTGTCTTACTTCCAATCCGAGGTAGTAGGTTAGAAGACCTAAATCAGACATCTCAAAGTTCTTTGACATGTTCTTCTTAAACTCTGAGATTTCTTTTGCAGAGTCTCCGGTAATGAACAAGTCGTCAACGTAGATAGCTACGATAAGAAGCTTTCCTTTATCATCCTTTCGATAGACAGAATTTTCTTTAGAACACCTCTAGCCGAGTTGCTTCAAAGTTCGATCAAGCTTTATGTTCCAAGCTCGTGGAGCTTGTTTCAATCCATACAAGGCTTTGGAGAGTTTGAAAACCTTATGCTCTTCTCCCTTCTTTTCAAACCCTTCAGGCTGTGACACATAAACTTCTTCGTGTAACTCACCATGTAAGAATGCTGTCTTGACGTCTAGATGGTGAATTTCCCACTTGTTCGCAGCAGCTAACCCAATCAGGAGTCTTATGGTCTCTAATCGAGCCACTGGTGCAAACACTTCATCAAAGTCGATACCATGTTCTTGTACGTAACCTTTAGCTACGAGTCTCGCTTTGAACTTGTTGATAGATCCATCAGCGTTTCTTTTGATCTTGAAGATCCACTTGAGACTGATGATCTTTGCTCCAGCTGGCTTGTCTGTTAGCGTCCATGTCTTGTTTATGTTGATAGAATGGATCTCGTCTTCACATGCCTTCGTCCATCTTTTATCTCCATTTGCTTCTTGGAAATTATTTGGCTCATCATTGATAACATGAAGCAGCAGCTCACATTCTATCTCAGCAAGTAAAATGTAGTCATCTAGGTAACTAGGTTTACTTGTTTGACGAGTTGAGCGCCTTCCTTCCTGTGTCGAGCTTTGTTCAACTTCTTCTTCTTCGTTGTGTGTTACATCTGATTCTGCGTGTGTAACACCTGTTTCGTCTTCTTGCTGCTATGTTTCTGCATTCGCGGTTTCTTCTTGTTGTGTGCTGGCTATAAACGGACCATTCCCTTCGTTTACAGTCAATCCCCACGTCATACGGAACATACCAGAGTCGTCTTGTCCTTCCTTAGTAGCTCCCTTCCAATTCCAACAAGTCTTCTCGTCAAAAATTACGTCCCGACTTACGACTATCCTTTTGAAGGTAGGATTATAAAGTCGATAAGCTTTCGTGCCTGGTTCGATTCCGAGATGAACAAGAGCTTGAGAACGATCATCAAGTTTCCTTAGATGAACTGAATCTACTTTCGCGTGAGCAACACATCCAAAAACTCTTATGTGACCTACGTTAGGCTTTCCTCCCTTCAAGCTTTCGTATGGAGTTTTATTCTTCAATGCTCTAGTAGGAACACGATTGATCACATATGTTGCGTGTCGCACGGCTTCTCCCCACATGTAGTTCGGTACCTTCATAGCTTTCATCATGGTTCGAGTCATCTCCATTAAAGTACGATTCCTTCTCTCCACAACTCCATTCTGTTGTGGAGTATATGGTGCTGTTAAATGGCGTTTGATGCCATGTTTGTTGCAGAAGTCTTGGAAATCCTTTGACGTGAACTCTCCTCCTCTGTCCGTACGGAGTGTTCCGATTTTCTTGTTTGCTTCCCTCTCAACAAGGGCTTTAAAACTCTTGAATCTATCAAAGGCTTCACTATTTTCTCTCAACAAAATAGACCACATATATCTCGTACAATCATCAACTATGACGAAGATATAGTTGTTGTGACCTTGTGTTGCCGGCGATATGGGACCGCACAGATCCGCGTGTAACAGCTCGAGAGCAACCAAAGATCTGTATGCAGTTGCTGCAGGAAAACTGTGACGCGTCTGCTTCCCGACCAAACACGAGTCACACAGCTGCTTCTCTTCATGTATTTCAGGTAAGCCACGAACCATATCATGTGTTGCCATGGCCCTTATTGTTTTGAAGCTTATATGACCAAGGCGTGCGTGCCATCTCCATGGTTCCTCCTTGATCTTTGCGAGTAGACAAGTAGGTTTACCGACTTTGAGTGATATCTTATATAGACGATTAGAAGCTCTCTGAACTTTCACCAAAAGTCTACCGCTTGGATCTCTCAAAGTGAGGTAATTCTCTTTCATCCTTATGTCACACCCTTGTTCAGTTGCTTGACCCAGACTTAGTATGTTACTCTTCAAGTTCGGTATGTAATATATGTCGGTTAGGAGCTTCTGTTCCCCTGTCTTAGCTTCAAAGAGAATATATCCTTTGCCGTTTATATCTACATACGAGCCATCTCCGAACTTGACTTTTCCTTTGATGTTCTCGTTGAGCTCTGAGAAGTAAGATCTTTCACCAGTCATGTGATTGCTCGCACCGTTGTCTAGATACCATATACCATCTTCTTTCTTGCTTGGCTCTAGTGAATTCGGTAAGACTTTCTCTTCGTTGAGATACACAACTTGATGCATGTATAACGCAGCTTCTGCTACCTCCGTCTCTGTCTTGTTGAGCTCTTGTTTCTCTTCTTTCTTCTCAGGACACACGGATTTGAAGTGTCCCTTCTTCTTACAATTGAAGCATGTGATCTGGGAGTAGTCTTTCTTCTCTTTGTTCCCCTCACCAGTGTTGCTTCTTCCTCGTCCTCTACCTCTGTTTCCTTGACCACGACCACGATATGATCCTCTTCCTCTGCCTCTCGAGTTCTGATCGCTTGATGTTTCAGTGCTTGAGAACAACAGATTGTTTTGTTGATCATATGCAGTTTTGCCTTTGACTTGTTCTTCATATGCTTTGAGTCTTCCAATAATATCTTCAAACGAGGTTTTGTTTAGATCAAGCATCTGCTCTATTGATGCCGTCATGTGAATGAATTTCATTGGTAGACTGTTGAGAAGTTTCTTCACGAGCTTTGGTTGATCAATGCTCTGTCCCAACGAGGATGCTTTTGATGCAAGCTCTGTTAACTTGCTCGTGAAGTTATCTATACTGTCCGAGTCTTCCATACTTAATCGATCGAATTCATTCATCAGCGTTAGTAGACGAGCTTCTTTAACGCGTTCAACACCAAGGTTTCTTGTTTTAATAGCTTCCCATATAACTTTAGGGGAGTCATCTTCTCCGGCTTGTAAAACCATCGCTTCAGGTATTAAACCGAACAGAAGTCCCGTTGCGAGATCGTTTCTTTCTTCGTCGTCAGTGCCTGGATCTACTGCACCCCAAACTTTGTGAACCTTTAACAGAATCTTCATCCTCTTTGCCCAAACAGTGTAGTTCGTCGTATTGAGCATCAGACAGATTACAGCACTCGGAAAGTCTTCTCTTCTTCCTAGTGGCTTCATCTCTGTTAAAGCTTTTGTATCAGCCATGGATACAGCTTCTCGACTTCACAATCACACAAAAACCTAAGCTCTGATACCAAATAAAGTCGCCTAAGGATCGAATGTGTGAATGTGAAAGCTTGTTAATAAAACAGTTTCTTCGTTTTATTAAACTCTTAACTTCTTGAGATCATCTTACAATATAGATCTCTATATATAGGGTCTTGGTTTAACCTATTACAATGTGATCTAGAAACTTAACATAAATCTAAATCAAGTTTTTCCTTTTTAGTTATTCAAACTTCCTTTTATGAATAACTTGTTTCCTAAGCTATCTTTGAAGCTTATCCAACAATATATATAAATGAATATCTTAGAGTTTCTAATTACACAATTTAAGATACAATCTTATTGGGGACAAAAAAACATGTAGTTCTGAAACAAGACAAGACATTTTCCCTACCATGTACACACTTGCACTATGTATGTAAATGTTTCAAGAAGTCTTATTGAGTAGTAATTATGTGTGTGATTACAAATAAACCAGAGAATGAGAATTATATAGTGATGAAGATAACATTTTTAGAAAAAAATACGGAACCCAAGTATTGTAAATAATTTCTTCCAGCATGAATCGAATCTAGGTGACGGAAGTTATAGCAAATATAGTTTTTTTTAATAAAAATGAAGATTGCTGTCTTCTCTTGCAGGTCTTGTGTTGTATGTTTGATGTATGAATTATGTTTATTCTTTTTCTTTTTTAACACTACGTATTATGTCTGTTATGCATATGAATGTGAAAACATATTAAATAACAAAAGCAATTGATTGATTGCCACACGAAAAGAAAAACGCCAAACTTTATTGGATTGATATAAACCACACCAAACATAAAGACTTATTACATTCATTCTTGTAAATAAGTTAAAGTAATGCTTCAGAGAGCACAGAACGAATGGAGAGCAGACTCAGCTGTACCACCAGCTTCCGTGTTAAAGAAGTCACGGAAATCACTGAATTTAAAGGGTCTGAACACACGTGGATGTTCTTCATCGATAAGTTCTTCTGGTGAGTCAATGATTGCTTCTGCCTTTGGAACCGAGAACAATACAGTCGTATACCTTGTCTTCTTTGCCGGTATCAGGACTCGGTGATATGGAGAGGACAATCGACCATTCAAAATTGGCTGTAACATCAACAAACTAAATTATATATAGTGCATGTGGAAAATGTTATGTATTAGTTTTTTTAAAATGTTATATATCAGAAAATGAAGTTGGAAAGTAACTTACACACATAGAATCTCCAACCAAGATGATGAAAGAATGTTCAGTTGGTTTAACTTTGATCCATTTTTCGTCTTTGGTTTTAATTTCCAAACCATCAACTTGATACTGATGAAGTATTGTGATAAAGTTCTTATCGGTATGAGAACGTAAACCTAATTTTGTCTCTTCTACTTCTTCATCAGGAGAAGGTGCTGCATACTTAATCATTCGAAAAAGGTAATTTGTAGAATCAAGATGTTGTTCAATGTATTTCTCAATCCCAAAACTCTCCAATATCATTCTTCTCACCATCACGTCCATTTCTTTTAATTTCTCCGAAAACTCATGCAGCACCTCCCTTTTTCAACACAAAAGATATGTAAGATAAATTTTGTAATGATTTTAAATAGGGATGTCAAAATGAGTTAACTCGCTCAACTCAACTCAGCTCAGCTTATGGTGAGTTCGGGCTTAATCTTCTTAAGAATATTTATTAGTTTATATCTATTAAAACAAATATCAACATTATAAATTATTATCTATATTCTCAAAATTTAAATTAAACATCAAATTATTTTTATATATGAATAGGTTTTGCATAAAAATATATATGATTAGTATTTTTTGAAATTAAAAAAAAAACACTAACATGTTAGGAATATCTTACTAAATCTATTGTTAGATTTTTTAAAAAAAATTATAAATATTTTAATATATTAATTTTTTAACTTTATAATAGAAAATATTATTTTCAGGTAATAAAAATATAATTTTAAGGTAATAAAAATATATAATAAGTTATCAAATATATTATAGAAATCCAATATTATTAACATAAATTCATTTTTGATTATTTAATAAATTTTATATTATTCATTAAAAGTATCAACAACTTTAATCACTCTAACTTTGTTTTGTGATATTCTATAGGCATAGATAGATTCAACAATTTCATGGTGATATTCTATAGGTCTTATTTTGGTTGCCATAATATATTTGTTGTCATGATTTACTAAGTGAATAATTATACTTGCATTGAAAAATATCCTACGAACTAATTTATAAAATATATGTGAAACCGCAAAAAAGATTAAGAAACTAAAAAGATATCCAATTAATATATATTAATAGATAATAACAAAGTGTACATATCAAAACAATCTATACAATAAAAAGGAAATACACCTCTTTCTTGAACTATATGATTTTTCCACTTTCTTATTCATCTTAATTCAACAATTTTATGGTCATATGTTAGTCTAAGAGAATTTGTTTGCTATTATGGTTCTTAAGTGAGTAAATTGCATTGAGATTTTTCAATAACATGGGTTTTTATAATAAAAAAACATATTATTGAAAAAACATGGTTGTTATTCCCATGAATTAATTTAAAAATCAGATAACTACAACAGCAAAAGTTAAATCTTTTAACATTTGAATATTTATTATATAATTATCATTTATTAACGTCCTAATATATTATTATTTAAAATAATACTTATTGGCAATTTCAATTAGAATAGAAAAAACCCTAAATTTTGAACGAAAACTGAATCAATAATCATTGAAAACTACACTATGCATATTAGGATAATATGAGAATAATGTGCCAGAAAACGAACAAAAACATCAGAACAATCTCTGCAAGAGTATATGAACGTAAACCCATGTTACGATCACAAACCGATAAAAGCATATCCAGAATTTTTTTTTTTCTTAGAAAGAGTAATCTAGAACTGTGTTGTTGGTTTAAGACTGAAAGTTAGTTCAAAAAATCTAATAATCTAAAGGCCATTTGCAAAAAAAAAAAAAATCTAATAATCTATGGGTAGGAAAACACACTACACAGATAATAATCGAGATGCTATCTTTTCAAATACTTAATAACATGTTTACCATATTTTCCCCAAAAAGTACAAGTCAGATTTGAAGGATTGTAAAAAATTAAACAAACCATCAAACCTAATTAATAAGATCGAGTAAGGTAATTATTTTTTCATCGACTTTGGTTGCTAATAATATATTAAAAGATTTGAAAATCAAGTATAAATCTTTTGTTAGAGAAAAACATGTATATATATTAAAATTATGAAAAATATAAAAAGTAATTACTCATTAAGGGTAACATAGCCTTTAACCAGTCTAACTTTTAACGTGGGAGCTCCGTTGCGAAAAATCACTTCGCAAATAATAGTATAGATTTCAATATGTAAACTCGAATTCAGATCATCTAGATCATGAGTTAAATGAGTTAGCTCGTGTTTAATATAAAAAAAAAATAATAAAATAAAATAAAATAAAACAGTAATAAAATAACTTCTATAATATTTTTCATGATATAAACATTAAAAAATCCCAAACATAAATATTAAACAAAAACAAACACATGACAAAAATAAAAAATCCAACACCTAAACTAAATTAAATTAAATTTTATAGATAACTTTTAAAGTATAATTTCTATATTACTTATGCATATTTTACATTTTAATTTTAGAAGATAAGTATGATTAATATAGAAATTATCTTTTAAGAATATTTTGTTTGACACTTTAATTTTAGAAGATAAATATGATAAATATAGAAGTTATCTTTTCTATATAAGAAAAAATAGAAGTTATCCAAATATATATATATATATATATATATATATATATAAAATTGTAAATATAAAAATGAACAAGCTCATGAGACAGCTCATGTTCATTAAAGATCGTTCATATAACTCGTGATCTAATTTAAATTCGATTAATAAACTCATTTATTAAATGAATCTAAAATATAAAGACGATACTCATGAAAAAATGAGTTGAGCTGAGCTAACTCATAAGCTTTTAAACGAATGGTTTCAATCGCAAATAGTTGAGTTGATCAATCAAAATATGTAAATTGAATTTTTGAAAGGTTTAAAATAATTTCTCTAACCCAGATAGCTGCGGTTATAAATCAAAATATATGAGTCAAAAATTTGAAAGGTTTTTTAAAATGTATGTTTATTAGCTTGGAGGTGTCTGAACCTTCTGCTCAAATAACCCTAGGTGTAAAGCTTCCATTCCATCGTACTGGGGACACAATGAATCCAATTCGCTAAAGCACTTGGCCAACAACGTTGGTAGGCTTCTAAAAATGTTTTAAACGCAAATTTTTTGTTGATCAATAAAAGTATACGAGTTAAATTTTTGAAAGGATTAAAGAAAAATTTAAATGCAAATAGTTGCGATGGCTAATCAAAATATTTATACAGACCAAAAAACCTGTTTGTTTTGAGAATACACCTAAACTATCGATTTCACATTCATACCTAATTCTCTTATTTCCATGGTCAGGCCATAGCTGTTGAGTAAAGTCGTTGACTTTCTCCGCAACATTAGGATCGTCGATCGCCAAACTCTCGTAAAGGTTTAGGCATAGATATCCATGAAAGGGTTTCGAAGACACATTTCTCTTTTTGGTCTGAATCGGCAAATCGAAAAGCTCTTTCATGGCTTCCAAAACAGATTTATTAAGCTCTGCTGACACTTTGTCAAAGAAAACTTCGAAACAGCCAAAGTCTTCTAAAGCTTTACGGACATCAGCCTTCACTTTGTCCCACTTTGAGGTTCCTGGTGTCAGACTTTGATCAAAGAAATTGATAAGTGGGAGTTGAATAGAATCGGAAAGAGGAAGAGGAGAGTCTGAATCCATTTCTTGATTCTTAGAATTTTGATGGTGTTTTTTCCCTTTCTTGATTCCAGCTTAAATACCAAATTTTTATTGTACGTAGCATGTCTCGCTGCATGCTTATCTGTCATTAACTAAACAATTATTTAATAATTGTGTTCGGTGACAATAACGACCGCATTTAATAACTGTAATCCTAATGTCGTATCCTGTAGTTTTATAAGTCAAAATAATATTATTGTTGATAAAATAAGTGCAACTAGAGTTTAATCCGCACATTCGGGTAGTTTTTTTTATTTTATAAATTTTTGGTATCATCATAATTCTTTGAATATGTGATTTATATTTTAGTACTATTATGTATTGTATAACTATTAGATTTATTGATTAGGTTTCTTATTATTAATATATAGTGATTTATTTATGTATTTTACCTTTCTATTAGTTGTTATTACAATTTCTAGTTTGTTACTTTTATTATATACTTTGAAATAATCAAATTAAAAATCTTCTTCAACATATGATTTTTGAAAAATATATAGCTGTAGAAATAAAATTTTAACATATGTTAAAAACTTTGTTTTTGTATAAAAATATTACATGGTTAACAAATGTTAAGACCATTCAATAATAAATGATAATTTATTTAAATGAAAAATATTTTAAAATTTTAAAATAGGTTAATTTATCAATTTAATATAATATGTTCAATACTTCTATTTTAATACAATACAAACTATAATTATAAATTTATCAAATAGCATATAACTTTTTTTATTATAAAATTCAATTAATATTAATTTATATTATATTATTAATCAGGAAATTAATTAATATATTGTTTAATAAAAAATTAAAACATTAAGTAAGATTTAATTTGTTAGATATTTCTCAATAAATTTTGTTAAAATTAAAAACATATTCAAATTTATATTTGAAATTCATTTTATTAATATTCTGTCATATTATATAATTAATGAAATGAACCTATTATGACTTTTTATAGTAGATAAAAATGGTGATTCTCTTTTTATAGATAAAATATTTAAATATTGAACGTCATTAATTTGCATTTGCATTGACGCTTTCAAGATATGTATTTAATAATACAAACATCGCCACTAGATAGTAAATACTTCTGCCAACTCTTTCACATTTACTTGAAAGTCAAGGATTCAATTTAAATAAGTTGTTAATACTTTTGCAATAAAATGGAGTATAGAGGTGTCCAATTCACTAAAACCAAACAAAGCTTGAGTCTTAAGATGAACTCGTACTCGCAGTAGCGAAAAAATGCAGTAATATTGTACTCTAGGTTGCGCTAGATCCAAGGGAGAAATTACTTAGTGAGTGTTTCAGAGTGTTGCTAAGATGCATTGTTGTGTATGTGGTAAACTCATGTGGTCAAAATATTTGTATTCAATTTATTGGTTAATGAAATAGCTGATGTTGAATTAAGAAAAAACCAAACAAAGCTAAAATAGAGAAAGTAGTTTGGATTTTGTAAGAGCATCTCTAATATATTATTCTATTTTATACTTAAAAATGGAGTAATTCCAAATGGAGTTAAGTTTTGTTCAAATGTATTACTCTATTTTTACTCCAAAATAGAATATTTCTAATATATTATATTTTATATTTATTTAAAAATTAGTATTATTACATTTCATTTATACAATTTGCAAAATAGTCAATTTTCACTTTGTAATATTTCTATTAAATACAATATTAACCACAATTAAATTTTTATTATAAATAAAATTATTTGACAAGTTTTAGAAAAGGAAACATTTATTACATTAAAATTATAATACGTAGCTTAAACACAATAATACATCAACTTAAATTATTCATTAGAATTAGTATATTTTTTCCACAAATCTATCAACTAATGCATTTCAAAAAAAAAAATGAGATTCTTTATCTTTGATTTTTCTGAAACGGAAAGGAAACTCTTGGAATCTCACAATATTTTAACAATTTAATGAATCTTACCGGATTATTAAGTAATTATATTTGTTGTAAATTTTATTTTATGTTTTTTCTTTTGTATGGTGCTTAACTTTTATTTTTATATGTATGATAATTTATGTTTTATATTATATATATTTTGTTGCATAAAATAGTTCATTAGATGGCTATTCATATAATTAAGAAATATTAACAGTAAATTTTATAATATATATAGTAAAATGTATATTAATATACTTATTTATAATAATATTTTATTAAAAATAAAAAATATTTAAATGTGGAGGACCATTTTATAAATAAAAAACTCAACTCCATTTTGGAGTAATGAGTTGGTTTACTCAATATTTGAAGTAATCATTTCTATTATTCCATTTTGGAGTGAATTTTGGAGTGGGGTTGGAGATGATTTTACTGCAAAATGGAGCTTGGAGTAGGTTTTAGAGTAAGATTAGAGATGCTCTAATACCAAATATACCGAATGAATGTCATTTTAAAGAAAACATGATATATGGATATAGTTTGGTATTAAACTGATACCGAATAAACCGTTCCATTAAAATATAGTAGTATAATTAAATGTAAATTTTATAAGATAACTAATACATAATTTATTTTATTAATATGATTTTCATATTTAATGTTGATTTTAGTAATTTAATATTTTATTCTAAGTTAAAAGTTATATTTAATTTATCAAATTAAACAAAACATAACTTTTTACCTTTTTGTTAGCAATGTGTGCTACTATTTAGTTATTTATAATATTATGGATTACTATTTTTTATTTTATTCTATGAAAATATTAAAATTGTTAACTTAATATATTACTAATTATTTTAAATAGTAAAATAAAAAATAAAAAATTTGGCTATTTAATAACCAAAATATCTTCATGTTATATAAAAACCGATATCGGATCATATAAAGTAAAATTATATAATATTTTTAAAAATAAATAAATTTATGGTTTTTGGTATAGAACCGAATAAACCAAAACATATGATATATAAACCAAACCAAACCAAAGTATATATATTTTCAATATGGTAGCTATTTTTTTGTAACTGAAATATCTAAAAAAGCCAAACCGATATCCCGGATTGAACTCTCGAACAGTGTTAAAGTGCAATTTTTTTTCAGGATTGTTATAAATACTGTGATAGTGCTCGTTATGACAAGTCTTAAATGTATGAATTATTAGGGGCTAACCCGTCTTATGGGCGGGTATATGAATGAATGTGAAATATATAAATATTTCAAATTTTAATGAATATTGAAAACATAAGTGTACTCTTGTAACGTTAATTTTTACTATACTTTTTTAGATATCATAAGTATATTTCACATTTTTATAAAAATCATGAAACATAATTGTTTTATATATTTTAACTATGATAGTAAATAGAAAATTTGCAAGTACTAGGTTAAAATGCAAAATTTAGTTTTTAACAATTATTGATATTATACTTTATTTTTTATTTTTATTATTTATTTAAACATGTGAAAAGAAACATTAATTACCCTGATTAAAAATATCTAGCCTTTGGTCCGCGCGTATCTATACCTTACTTGTTGGTCAAGTTTTAAGAATTTTGTAAGTTTTTGTTGTGTGTTAGTTTTGTAACTGCAAGTGATGCGTATGATAATGATGTACGCTTTTTAGAAATGTTTTGTGCGAGGAGTTGTTTGCAAGAGCTAAACATAAAGAAGAATTATATGTGTCATGTGCGAGTGAGTTTGTTTGTTTCCGAATCTGTTTTTAGTATACAAAGCTGGTGAATTTGATTTGCGAGAACAGTTTGAACTGGAGAAATGTATGGTTAAGATATTAGATATACGTTAGCATACCAACTGATCATACGTCTGGTTGATTTCCTCCCATGTCTAAGATTTTGATCAGAAAGATAAAAGGCAAACATCTTGAAGGACCTCTCTTGCCCACCACACCACCATAACTCTTTTGTTCTTAGAGATAACTAGATTTTGACCCGCGCTTTCTAAGCGCGGGATAATTTTTGTTGACATATTTATTATCTTATTTATTTGCTTACTAATATGTTTGTACGCATTTGGTTTTCGGTTTGGTTCGAATTTGTATTTTTTTTTTTTCAGATTCATTCCAGTTTGATTTCCATTTCTCGATTCAAAAAATATAAGAATCATTCGGTTATTTATGAATTTGGATTTGATTTTGGTTTGGTTAATTTAGTTTTCGGTTTGGTTCGAATAACAATGTTAAGAACCCGTTAAAATTTTGAGTTCAATTCGACTATGGTCTGGTTCTTGTTTTTAGATAATTTAGAGTAATTGGGGTAAAAATGATCGAATTTTTGGAAAAATAACGGATAATTCAGATAAATATAGATATTTTAGCTAAAGAGTAATCGAGTGATTCTATTCTAGCAGAAAATTAAAATAATTTTAAATATTTTGGATAAAAAATAGTATGGAAATTCATCTTTTGGGTAGAAATATAAGAATTGTTCGGCTATTTATGAATTTGTATTTGATTTTGGTTTGGTTAATTTGGTTTCCGGGTTGGTTTGGAAAACCATTAAAATTTCGAGTTCAATTCGAGTATGGCCCTGTTCTTCTTTTTTTTTTGGATAACTTAGAGTAATTAGGGTAAATGATGTTTTCTGAAATTTCAGAAAAAAATAATGGATAAGTCGGATAAATTTAAATACTTTGGATAAAAAATATTCGGGTGATTCTATTTTAGCATAAAATTAAAAATAATTTCAAATATTTTGGATAGAAATAGTAGGGAAATCCGTTTTTGTGTAGTTCAGTTTATAGATAGTATTTTAGAATATTTTATCATTTTAAAATTAAATATAATAAATATTTTAAAAATATATAGACTGTATTTTGAATATTTGGATATTTATTTGGTTTTTAGTTTGGTTTTGATTTGGTTGTAGTTTTTCTGTCCCAAGATATAGGACTTGTTTAGATATTATAAATATTAATTCGGTGTTGATTTTATTTTTTTTAATTGGAAAATACTATTACTAAGAACATAATAATAAACTAAATTTATTTTAAATGTTTGGTAAATATTATATCATATAATAGATACTTTGGCTAAAAAAATATTCAGGTGATTCTATTCTAGCAGAAATTAAAAATAATTTCAAAATTTTTGAATAAAATAGTAGGGAAATCCTTTTTTCTGTGTAGTTCAGTTTATAGATAGTAGTTTTAGAGTATTTATCATTTTAAAATTAAATTTTATCATTTTAAAAATATATAAACTTTATTTTGTTTATTTGGATATCCATTGGGTTTTTATTTTGGTTTTAATTTGGTTTTAGTTTTTATGTCCCCAAGATATAGGAATTGTTTAGATATTTATAAATATTAATCCTGGGTTGATTTTTTTTTTAATTTGGAAAATACTATTACTAAGAACATAATAATAAATTAAATTTATTTTAAATGTTTGGTAAATATTATATCAAATAAGTATACTATTATAGTAATATTATTATACTTATAGAAATCTGTACTCAATTATTCATTTAATTAGGATTACATATTGAAAATAATTGATATATTATGAGGGGGACAGTAAATACAAAAAAAATTAACATATTATAACTTACCATATATTTTCGATTGTAAATAAGGTGGGGTCTGTAATTTATTTTTATATATCAGCTATTTATTTGGTTGTTATAACTAATTTCTATAACTTATTAATTAAAATTAAATGATAATGGCACTCTTGTAAAAAGTTTAAAAAACTAAGGGGATGTCTGAAAAATGTCTGCTGTTTTAATTGTATTGATAACGTTGCGAGGATACTCGGTAAATAGATTGTTTCCGCTACGTATATCAATTCCACGATTAAACTTTTGCATAAATTCAAAAAGAATTCAAAGAGAATGTATATCTATATCCCAAAACTCTCCAGTATTATTCTTCTCACCATGACATCCTGTTCTAATTGCTCCGAAAATCCATGCATTGTCTCACTTTTTAACACACAAATATGAATTGAATTCTTGAAAGGTTTGAAAAGAATGTTTCATAAAATTTTGTTAGAGTAATTTGAGCCGGTCCTAACTTTTTGGTCGCTAGACGCGAAAGAAACATAAAATATCTAAAATTTTAAAAATATTTGTGGCAAAATAATCCCATTTACGATAATCCCATTTACGATATATTTGCTAAAACGTTTCACATGTTCGTAATTATAACATTGCATTTGAATTTGAATGTTTAGATTCTGAATGGTAACTTACAGGATAACTGCGGAACAAATGCAGTACAATTTAAATAGTAATAAAAATGTATAGATATATAGGTATATATAGAGATTTTTGATACTTTTGATGGTGGTGCGGTGTGGAGTGGTTCTTTAGTCTATGAACTTATTTTTCTTTAAATAATTATATGCGTTATGATCGTTTTCAAGAGTTTGGTTGATTGGACTTTTCATCATAGGTTGTTGGACTAAATTTAACATACTTTTTAATACTATTATATAGGTCAGATTCAGTTTTCCTCAAAATAATTATGCAATAATTGAGTTTGTTGATAATAAAGATAACGGTTACGATGTTGCTTGCATGTGCATGCATGTAACTAATAACTATATGGTGCAATACAAATATTGAACGATATTATTTTTCGTCTGCATTGACCTTTTCAAAATATGTATTTGATAATACAAACCTACATGTAGGCCTGAACAAATAAAAACCGAAACCAAAAAACCGAAATCGAATCGAAATATCTGAAATTGGAACCAGATCAAAACTCTCAAATATCTCAAAATCAAGGTTTTGAAAACCGGACCGGACCGGCCGGTCGAACCGGTTCAACCGCGACTCGTTTAGTAAACCGAGTCCGGTTTGGTTTAAAACCCGGATTTTATAAAACTCAGAAAACTCGGTTCAAAACCGGTGAAACCGGTGACCCGGGTCGACGTTAAAAACCGGTTTTTATTTTTAATACATTTTAAATTTTAGTTAGGGTTTTATATTAGGCTAATCATGGATACTAATAACTTAATACTTAAGAGACGTCGTTTTGTTAATAATTTCTTCAAAAAAAAAAAGAAACCAAAACGTCTCCCTTTTGCCTCTCGTACACCATCCTCAGCATCTGAATTTTCAATTGTCACAAAATTTGGTATGCACTTGTAAAAAAAAGTAAGTATCGATTCTCTTTAACAGTCTAACCACAAGATTTGATATAACAAATTTTTAACCACAAGATTTGATATAGATTCTTTATATTTCATGAAACTATTTTAGATATGATTCACTAGATGTTTTTTTCTTATATGATTAATTATATACAGTGCCGGCTCTAAGGGAGTGCTGATGGTGCAAAAGCACATGGTCCAAATTTTTTTATATAGATTTCTTTAGGATTTAAGGTCCTGTATTTTCAAAAAAATATCTTTATCTAGCAAATATTGCAGAGTGCTCAACGAAATATGCAGAGGAAAGTGTATAGCTGGGAAGAAGAAACCATAAATGGGTGCCTTTAATTGAAATTGGAAATTATATTTAAATTTAAACTAGAATAATTCTAGTCCACAAATTTTAGAACAGAGTTTTTTTTCATTTTATCACTACTGTAAATCATTTTCTTACAAACCTATCTTAGTGTAAAGCACAAGGCCCACGAAAAGTTTAAGCCGGGCCTGATTATATATATATACTAGGGTAGACCCGCCCTACGGGCGGGATTTGATGTATTTTTGTTTAAAATATACTTTTTGGAAGTGTTTATGTGTTTGTATTTGGATTTATCGATCTTATGAATGTTCTTAGTTTTCAAAAATTTTGTTCAAGATAAAGTGGTTGATGTCGGAACAAATGAAAGAGTAATTTATTCTAGTGTGAGTGAGTTCGAGAGATAGTGAGATTAATTATGCAATGGATTAGGAAAGAATGTTAATGATATATACAGTAAAAACTCTATAAATTAGTAATGTTGAGATTTTGATATTTTATTAATTTATAGAGTTATTAATCTACAAAAAAAATTCTTATTTTGATTTTCTATTTGAAGATATATTTCCTAAAATAAGAAAATATTTGATTTTAATGTCTATATATTAATTAACATTTTGAAATTTTACATTTATATTAGTTTTACTATATTATTTGGTGTATAATAATAATGATATGTTTCATAGAACTTAAATATGTTTTAGCTATTTTTACTAAATCTCATTAAAATATATTAAATGTTAAGAAAATATAAAAATAATTTATTGTAGATATAAAATAAATAATATAACGGTTGGTTTGTACTTATATAAAATATACATACATATAAATTATTAACTTATAATTTTAATGAGATCACATATTTACATAAGATTTTTTGAAAAATATTATCTTATTATTTTATCGATTTGTGTCTCGTATTTTGAATTGGTCCAACTTAAAATAAAAATAATAATTTATAATATTTATTTATTGATTGAGTATTAATTTATGGATTTTCTACTGTACTTTGAAGTTTTTTTTTTAATCTTTAAACCTGCTAATTTCTTCTTAAAATGTGAATCAATATAAAATTCTGTTAATGTTAAAAATTTCTTTAGTGGACACGTGACTTATCACCATTTAATATTTACTTGGTTGGTTCCTAGTGATTAAAAAGTGGTTTACAGTATTTTATAAGAAGACCATGTCAACGCTTCATTCCGATTGAGATGGTTAAGTCTATCATAAATTAATTGAACGATGATAGTGTAATGATAGGCTTTGTGCGTTCTTATATTAGATCATTTGGCTGTGTTAGTAGTTTGTAAACCCACTGTTTGGAAAATGTAAGCTGGCTGTTCGATTAGGTAAATTTGTGAATGGGAAAAAAATGTTCTACTCGCAGTGAACATAACTATGTGTCTATTTTAAATTGTGCAGGCATATGAAGACACAGATGCAATTATCGTGTGCACGTCCAAGGTGGTTATGTTATGTGTGCCCGTCCATGGTGGTAACAGAGATTAGTATACTGCTGTTAGTTTACCGTAACAGAGTGAAATTTGAAATCAGGTAGGGGTGCATTTCATAGATTCTAAAATATTTCTATGTAAACTATACAAGTCACTACAGCTGCTTCTCATGTATCAAGAGAGGCGATGGTTCGCCGGAATCAACTTCTGGTCAAGGAGGGGCATGTCTACCCCATGAGCTCGCCACCTTTCTTCAAATTACAGACCTCCCAAAATTTCAACATTTGGACTTCGACGATGTCGTTACAGTAGCGGCTTTTAGATAGGCAATCAAAATGGAAGAAGCTGCCATCGCTGGTGAGTGATTCTCTTAGGATAAGAGGGAGCAAGAGACATGTAGCGAAGCGGACTCTCTTATTTGTAGGTATATATTATCTAAAATGAAGGAAAGAGGGGTAGTCTTAAGAAAACACTATCATGTTGATTGACCAGAAACACTATCATGTTTTATTTTTTTTGAATAAATCATGTTTATAGATTGAAGAAACACTATCCTGCACATCTCGTCCTGCAAACAAACTAAGATTCTCATGTCATCCAGACAAAGCATTTTTCTTCACATCTTTTCCCTTGGCAAACCAACATTTCTCATTCTGCTGTGATTTAACAACTCCTTAGCTCTTGTCGCTTATCAAATAGTCCTAGGGTTTACTCCCTAATAGATCCACTTTGGTAAGATCTCCGCTGCAACAAAATAATCATCAACACCGATTCCTCCTAGATTCATAGTGTTTTATTATGTACTGATAGTCCATCAATGTTTCTTCTCTTACAGACCATTGTACATGCTGATCAAGAAACTTAAACAAAACAATTCCTTCTACAAAGGGTGCCTTAGCTCCTCTGCTTGATCCATTCGTTTCCTTTAGTGGCTCTACAGATAGAATCTTTTCATAAAGTCCCGTTCTTTACAAATTACAATAGCAAAAGAAAATAAACATAATGAAAAGTATTATGAGCAAAAACATTGTCTGAATGATGAGATTTAATGTTTTTAGCTATCATCTAAATTAAGAGAGCTAAGAAACTGTCTGTAGGCTGAAGTGAAGGTAAGCTTGGTTGGATCAGGAGGACTGAGAAACGTTAGTAGACGGAAGTTGAGAAAAGCTTGATTGGATCAGGAAGATTTCGATTATCATTGCTGCTTGCCACAGAAAACGCAGATGACTCGACCCCTCTCAGAATCTTTCCGGGTACGGATTGATTGAATGCAACCGTAAACCATTACGCCTTGATTGACCAGAGATGGTGGATTGATTTCAGGTTTAGGCCTAATTAAAAAAAAGAGAGTCCAACAAATTTAAAGCAAACAAAGAAACCCAAAGTAAACAAAGTCGTAGAAGAAGAGTTTCAAGAGAAGCCACACTCAGTTCCTAATGAAGCTATTTAATGGTGTATCGGTTTGGTGTTGATGGAGAATCTTGATTCACCGTCGCATATCATCCCTCCTCTGTCGGTGTTGATACTGAGAAGGTCACACATGTTGGATTCCTCCGAGTGGCAGTGACGGCAGTCTCCACAATCTCCGGTGAAGATGGGAAGAACGTGATCTCCTGGTTGAAGCTCAGCCACTCCTACAACACTCTCCACAATGCTACACAACAACAGCAAAACAAAACTCAACTCTCTAAACCCTAACAGCAGAGACCAAAACTGAAAAAAAGAGAGATTTTTTTCGATCCTGGTGGTGTAGTATTGAGCTCTCTTTGAAAGCCTTTAGTCAAAAAAAAAAAGTATTGAGCTCTTTGATGAGTTCCTGGTTTCTACTGAAGGAGACATCGATTGTTGAATAGAAGGGTTGGTGAATAGTTGACCAAAGTCCAGATTCCACAATAACAGCAATCTAACCTCAATTGTGGAAGAAAATCTGTCAGACTTCAAATCGGAAAGAAAATTTTTGGATTTAGCCATTTTCGGAAAAAAAAATTATTTCGTTTGAACAGATTGATAAGATGGTTGGAGAGGAGGAATGCATAACTTTTTATACTCGCAGATACACCGACTCACTGATCTTAACCATGCATTGAAGACTTTGTTGGGGTTAATTCAATTAAATGGATTAAAGACGATGAAGGCATACCGTTACAGACGTTTGAGAGATAAGGACGAAGATCAAAAGTCTGAAGAAAGACGAACTACAATTATTGGGCTATTGAGCTACTTCTATATCTAAAGTTAAACCCATCCGATTTTTTAGCCCAGAAACACTTCAAAATGTATATGTAAAGAAAGATGCCCAACTCACCAGAATATCTAAGTTAATGAAACGGGGAGTATTGAGAGCACAGGACACGAGTCGACGTCGCACATGTCCTATTTCTGACATGGCATCCTAGCTGTCGCAACAGGAGGGATACACCATGATTTATAGTAATAGATATTATAAATAGAACCCCTGGTTCGAGCGGTTGAACCGATCCGATCAGTCAATCAGTAAATACATCGAGTCGGTATCCGGTCCGGTTTTAAAAACATTGTCTCAAATACATAATTCTTGAGATGGAATATAAAGCTAACATATTTTTAATTCTTTCCATTTAGTTATTTAATTGTATATATGTTACGATATTATAGTTGATACTATGTGAAAACTGAGAATGTGATATTTGATTAATATAGGAATTATATACACTTGTTTAATACATCCAACACCGAAAAATTAAAGGATTGAGTTACTTCTTTTGGTTTTAATCTTTGAAGAAAAAGTTTTTTTTCAGAAAACATTTGTATGCGGTTTGGTTTTTATTAGTTTTCAGATTATTAATGGTTATACTACATTTAATTTTTTTAGCTAAATTACGTGAACCAGTGTTACTTTATTAATTTATAACACTATTAATCCATAAAAATATTTTCAAATCGCATGAGTAAAATTTTCAACAAATAATTTTGTTATAATACAAATTTCAACAAATGTTAAAATAATTTACAAAACATATAACAATTAAAGAAAAATCATTATCAATTGAATATCTAATATAAATCGAAACAAACATATATCGTAAAACATCATTGGCTATTAAATAATATATATTATTATTATTATTGAAATTATTGAAACTATTTATCTATTACTTTAATTTTTAATTTTATCTAATTTTTATCATATTACCTTATATTTTCAATTCATTTATATTGGAGGTGAACTAATTTATTACTTTGGATTTTCTTCAACTATATCAAACTGAAATAGAAATTAAAAAAAATATAAATATATCTAATTTGTTTTCTTAACTTTTGAATTTCATGTTTTGTGTTCTCTAACAAACATTTTTAGTGGTCTTTTCAACTCAAACTAACAAAAATTAATAAAATTGATTTTTTTATTTTATAATAAAAGGTTATATTTATTATTCAGTTTAAAGTAAATTTCTATTTTTTTATAGAGTCAAAATATATTTTAATATAAAATAGTTTTAGTGTAAACTCATCCGCCTGTAGGGCGGGCCAACCACTAGTTTTCATAAAGTTTAGATATTGTTTTAGATATAATTTTACTAATTATTATCAAAAATATGTTAAAGTGTTAAAAAGATGGATTTTATTGTGAATATAAAATAACAATACTATTTTTTTGCATTTATGTAAATTATATATATAAAAATATCAATTTCTAATATTAATGGTACCATATATTTATATAGGATTTTCAAAAAAAATTATCATCTTATTATTTTATTGATTTGAGTTATATTTTGAACCGGTCTAATGAAGGACCGGCGAAATTTATTAATCTATCAAATATTATCTTATTATTTTTTAGTCTTGTAAAGCTCCACGAACAACGGTTCTCAGATACCACTTTTAGCTTTCTTGTTTTAGGGTTTGGTTTAAAAAGAAATACTCAGATTAACCACGTATTACGTGAAATCATATCAAACATCAAAAGCAGCTGATTGGTGGCAACACAAAAAGAAAAGAAAAAAAAACAAACGTAAACACACACAAGTATTATTGGATGGATTTAAACAATCAAACATAAAGCCATTATCACATTCCTTGCTGCGAATAGATCCAATGATATGCTTCAGAGAGCACATAAAGCATGGAGAGTGTATAAAAAAAAAGCATGGAGAGTGGACTAAGCTTCCGTGTTATCGAAGTCACGGTAATCATTGAATTCAAAGGGTTTGAACACACGTGGATATTCTTCATCGATAAGTTCTTCAGCTGAATCAATGATAACTCCTGTTTTTGGAGTCGAGAACAGTGCAGTTGAATACCTTGTCTTCTTTGCCGTCATCAGGACTCCGTGATATGTAGAAGACAATCGACCATTCAAAAATGCCTGCAGCAACATCAATAAGATATCAGTTACAAAAAAAAAACATCAATAAGATATATGAAGACGATTGTTTTATACATTTAGTGTATGTGAATACTGAAAAGTTTGGAGATTCTGGATTCAAATTTTTGCCCAATCCTATATTTTTAGTTGTGACAAAATGTTAATGAAAATGATAACGGTTCATATTGATTTTGGGTAACCAATAATTTTGAAACCAAAACACATTTTACTATGTACATGACACATTTAGTTAATCATTAAAAACTGTTATATGCCCATTTAAGAAAAACAATGTCATGAACTTTAAAAACGTTATCATTTCAAATTGTCAATCGACACTTTCAAATATTCTATGTCATCGGTGTTGTGACGAATTAAAAGGGGGGTTAGAGTTATGAAAGCAAATTTGTTGTGTAATCCATGTTCTCGTTAGGTGATTCAATAACTACTAATAAATCTTCGTTTTTCAATCTCTTGTAAAATTTTCAAACAATATTAACTAATAAAATCTTACACTTGCTAAAGTAATCAATTGTTTCTCTATTAATATACAGGAGATTAAAGTAATCACATAAATCAAAACAATACTTCTTGTTTATTTACAATATATTTATGGTAAATAAATCCAAAAATCATTTTATTTATTTTATATGGTATATAATTATATTTCAAAGATACTGAAATAAATATATAATATATTTTAATATAAGTATTTATTATTGAAACTTTGTACTCATATGGTTTTACTAACATTTGTATGTTTGATGTAACAAAAAATTTAAACCACTATCTCAAAATTTTCAATGTGGTATTTTTTTTATGTAATAATTCAAAATTAAAATATTAAGATATCAATACTCTTTCACTGAAAATTTCAATTTATGTATTTTTAAATGGTACATAGTTTAATTTAACTGATATTAATATGAGTATCTATTTAATAAAAATGGATATTAATAAGATTTTATGATCATTTGTATCTTGTTGTATCTTGTAATAACAAAACATAACATATAGGGAAATTCTAATTTTGAAATTTTGTGATTAAGTAATTGATCACAAAATTTTGAAAGAGATTTTTAACATTTTAGTTTAAATTTTTTAAAAACTTCAAAATATAACATATAGGGAAAATCTAACTTTTTATTATATGGTTAATATGATTATTTAATTTCTTTTAATAATATAAAATTAAAGCAAAATGAGGAAATATGCAAAAATTGTTATCAAATATTTATTATTCATAATCATTGATTGTTATATATATGTTAATCATATTAGATAATTCTGTAGTTTTTATTTAAAGAAATAATACACGGTTCTTATATTTTGGATTGATATAATGTTCCCTAGCAATTGGATTTTGGACCAACATTTTTTTCTATTGATTTTTAAGCTTCCATGTATGATTAATTGACATCTTAGTTAAGTTCCAACTCATCAATATTCTTTTGTAATTATTATAAACTACTCCTTCTGTTTCATAATAAGTGTCAAAACATTTTTTCTCGTTACCCAAAAAGTATTACTTTACAATTCCAATGCAAAATTATATTTACTTTCAGCTGAAAATTAATTGCAAAGTGCATTGATTTTATAATTAATTTTATTTATCCCGAAGACTTTTATGTAAAGCTTCGCGAACAACACTCCTCAGATTAACCACTTTTACCTTCCTGGTTTAATTAGGGTTTTGTCTTAACAGCACTCCTCAGATTAACAACGTGAAAAACATATCAAATAACAAATGCAGATTTGTCGCCACACGAAAAGAAAAATACATCAAACCGAAACACACAAAACATTATTGGATGGATTTAAACAATCAAACACAAAGCCGTTATATAATTCCTTGCTGCGAATAGAGTAAATGATATGCTTCAGAGAGCACAGAAAGCATGGAGAGTAGACTGAGCTGCATACCCATCTTCCGTGTTATAGAAGTCACGGTAATCATTGAATTCAAAGGGTTTGAACACACGTGGATGTTCTTCATCGATAAGCTCTTCAGCTGAATCAATGATAACTCCTGTTTTTGGAGTCGAGAACAGGGCAGTCGTATACCTTGTCTTCTTTGCCGTCATCAGGACTCGGTGATATGTAGAAGACAATCGGCCATTCAAAAAAGCCTGCAGTAGCATCAACAAGATATATGAAGACAATTGTTTTATACATATAGTGTATGTGGTGTGTGTACTGAAGTTTAGACACTAAAAGGAAGTTGGAAACTTACACACATAGAATCTCCAACCATTACTATGAAAGAAAAATGCTGAGATGGCTTCACTTTGAACCATTTTTCGTCTTTGGTCTGAATTTCCAAACCCTCAATTTGATACTGATGAAGTATTGTCATGATGTTTTTATCCGTATGACAAGGTAAACCTAATTTTGTATCCGCACCATCATGAGGAGGAGGTGGTGTATACTTCATCATGCGAAAAAGGTAATTGGTAGAGTCAAGATGTTCGTCAATATATTTCTCTATCCCAAAACTCTCCAGTATCATTCTCCTCACCATCACATCCAGTTCTGCTAATTTATCCGAAACCCCATGCATCGTCTCGCTATTTCAACACACAATATATATGAAAGGTTTTAAGAATGTTTTAAAGAACGTTTTAAATGCAAATAGTTGTGTTGATGAATAAAGTCCCACATCGGTAGTTGGAGAAATAATTAAGTAATATATAAAAGATTAGGGTCAATCCACTAATTGCCAATTGGTTTTAAGTTGGAAGCCCATAATTAACCCGAATATAATATGGTATCAGAGCGGTCGATCCTTCTGGATCAAAGTTAAATTAAAAAGAGCCACCCGATGTTGGTCACTCCGTGGATGGTATTCCCACAGTTGTCCATGCATGTGCGTGAGGGGTAGTGTTGATGAATAAAGTCCCACATCGGTAGTTGGAGAAATAATTAAGTAATATATAAAAGGTTAGGGCCAATCCACTAATTGCCAATTGGTTTTAAGTTGGAAGCCCATAATTAACCCGAATCTAATATGGTATCAGAGCGGTCGATCCTTGTGAGTCAAAGTTAAATTAAAAAGAGCCACCCGATGTTGGGCCACTCCGTGGATGGTATTCCCACAGTTGTCCACGCATGTGCGTGAGGGGGAGTGTTGATGAATAAAGTCCCACATCGGTAGTTGGAGAAATAATTAAGTAATATATAAAGAGTTAGGGCCAATCCACTAATTGCCAATTAGTTTTAAGTTGGAAACCCATAATTAACCCGAATCTAATAAGTTGCGTAGATCAATCAAATATACATGAGTTGAATTTCTCGAAAGGTTTAAAAAAAAAAATTTCAAACGCAAATAGTTGCGTTGATCAATCAAAGTGTTTTAATATAGACCATAAAAATTATTTTGTTTTGATACAAATAAACCTAACTTATTGACTTCACAAACATACCTTATTCTCTTGTTTCCATGGTCAGGCCACAGCTGTTGAGTAAAGTCGTTGACTCTCTCCGCAAGATTAGCATCATCTATCCCCAAACTTTCGTAAAGATCTCGGCTTAGATATCCATGATAGGGTTTTGGCGACACATTTCTCTCTTTGGCCTGAATCGGTAAACCGAAAAGTTCTTCTATGGCTTCGAAAACAGACTTATCAAGCTCATAAGACACTTTGGGAAAGAGAGCTTCAAAACAGCCATAGTCTTCTAAAGCTTTGCGAACATCAGCCTTCACTTTGTCCCACTTTGAGGTTCCTGGTGTCAGGGTTTGATCCGAGAAATCAATAACTGGGAGTTGAATAAAATCTGAAAGAGGAAGAAGAGAGTTTGAACCCATTTCTTGATTCTGAGAATTTTGATGGTGTTTTCCCTTTCTTGATTCTAGCTTAAATACTATACTTTTTTTTTGGAATCGTTTTTTCATAAACTAGTAGGAAGTATGAGTTTTACACATAGTAGCGTAACTTGGCTGCTATGCATATATTTTTATGAATTAAAAGAACATGTAATAATTGAGTTTGGTGACAGTAATGGCCCCATTGTTCCAAACGTGAATATTTTGCTGATTTTTTTCAATATTGATTTATTATTCTACTACGCCCTCTGTTTTCAATTGTAAGTAGTTTTAAAAAATTAGATTTTGATTCGCGCTTTTAAAAGCATATGCATTTGCTTTGTTGACGATTTTGAGAAAAAATTACATGAATTTATAACTTTTTAGTTGGAAAAAATTATAATTTAAAATTTGCTCTAATATAATGTTTGAGTTTAAAGTAGATATTCGACTTCGATCCATAGTTGAACTGATAGATCTAGCGATTCGTATATAATTATATTTGTATTTTATGAAAAATATTTAATAAAAAATCGATATACTCAGTAAAAACAAAAAAACTTGCTAAAAACCTGTGACCTGATACCAATTGATCCGATAAAAACTCTGAAATCCGATAATATCTTTTAAAAACTGATTAAATTATTCATATACTTATTAATCTTATATGAAATTGAATAAATGTGTGATTCCTAAAATTTTGTTAAAAATTTTATAATGTAGTTTGAAGAAAATGAATAAATGGTTATTAAAAAATAATCTCTTTTTAATTTCATGTATATATTCATATTTGATCACAAGATTGCTAAATAATGCCTTGCATGAAAACAATATTTAAAAAGAAAAGTGGTATTGTATTGTAAATATGATGAAAACTCAAGGGTAGAATCTAAAATTTAAAAAATATGATAATGCTTTAATAGTATAGATGTTTATTTCACAATATAATTAGTTTACATATTTCAATGCAAATTATTCATTTATTAGATATTGTGTACCACTGAAATAATGTTATGTGTTTTATAATTGGTTGAATTAATTGATTAAATGTTTTTTTAAAGAAAAATAACAACTTTCTAAATATTTGTGCTTTTAAGCAAAATTACTTACAATTAGAAACGGAAAGAGTATTGTGTATCTTTGCTGAAGTTTATTATTCAAAATAATATTATTTATAAAAGTAGCATGAAATGTTCTAAATTTATATTTATATTTCGTTTAATAATATAGTTAAATTTTTATTATTAATTTTCAGATCTATAACTAAAATAAAGAAATCATATCACTTTATATTTTAAATTTGTATTATTATCAATCACATTAAAATAATTGATTTTTATTTTACATTTAATTATATAGCAAAACTAGATAGTAGATACTGATGTTTTTATCCATATAAGAAAGCAAACATAACTTTATCATGGCCCGACCATGGACTTGGGGCCAAAATTGATTTAATATTTTAAGGAGTTAATATCAATACTATTAATTTTGGATCATGCCCTATTGATATTAGTTGGGTCTAAATATATATTTATCGAAAAAGCTAACTATTATTGTCTTTATGTAATTATATCAAATTTTATTTAAAAACTAACCACCTTATTATAACTGTATTTGCCGAAAAACAGTTTCCACTTTCTCTTTATCGTGATCATTAATTAATATCTCAATAACAAACAAAAGTTTTGCCTAAGACAAAGAGTTACAGAACAATGAACAAGATGAAAAGAAGTTTACGTTTGGTGGTTTAAACAAGATGACAAAATAATAATAAATCAACTATAAATTTGAATTTTATTTTTTAATTATGAAAAAAATCCTTGAGAAAGAATCTAACAAAATCTGATAAACCTTTTAAATATTTTTATAAAATAACACATTAAATAAATTCGTAATTAGTAATAAAATGCTATAAATCAATGTTAATCACAAATTTATTATAAAATGAGAAAATAAAAAAAATATTTCATTTAAGTAAATTATCAATTTTCATTAAAATATATTAAATTCGTAAATTATATAATATTATTATACAAATGTTACTTTTTAAAGTAAAAGTGGGTTTCTAAATTCTTGTACCATCAACCAAAACTTCAAATATTAGGGAGTAAGTATTATAGGGGGTCAGGCTAGTTTACCAAATGATTTGTTGGTTTGGTTAGTTTATTGGTGAGTTTAAGCAAACACCCTACGTTTTTTTTTTTTGTAAATACCCTAAGATTTTTTTTTTTTTTTTTTGTTTGACCTGGAGGGACTTCCACTCCCAGGGGCCAACCCCTCGGCGCGAGGCGGACCATTTAGTACTATGGAGAATTAGATACCCCAATTGCCTGGCCAGCGGTTCGAACCCGGGTGCGTATTGAGGCCGAAGCTCCCTCAACACCACCAGGCCAACCCCGCTGGTTAAATACCCTAAGTTGGAGAGCCAAGTTTTCACTATTTTTGTTTCTTTTCGTTTTTAATCATGTACAGTATTAAAAAAGGAAATAAATATTATAGAATTATAGAAACAACTCATGATCTCCATCGTTTCTAATATTGTGTAAGGAAAAAGGTTATAAATATAATCAGTTCAAACAAAAAAATAAATAATTAACCTGATTATTTTCTTTTCAAAAACCTGATATCGTTTTTCAACTTTTGTACTCGTCTTTTAGCAAAAAAAAAAAACTTCTGTACTCGTTTTTAAGCAAAAAAAAGAAAAAACTTCTGTACTCGTTCATGGTTATATCTTTCTTTATTTAGTTTTGGTTTTAATATTAATGGGTGTAAAAATGTTGAATACATTTAGAAGAAAAGAATCTTTATAAAAAATTTGAAATTAAAGGGTCAAATCTTTTTTATGGAAATTGGGTTGTATAACAAGGAAAAAAAGCATAATTAGAGAAGTAACCAAATGCCCTACATTTTCTATACATACATTCCACTTTGTGTAATATTGTCATTTTGTCCTAAAAAAAACTGGTTGTACCTGCTGAAAAGAAATAAAAAAAATATAATTATTAATCGTGTAAAGTAACTCGTGGCTTTACAGACTTCATCCATCTTCTCTTTTTATTTCTTTGGTAACTTCATAGCAGTTGAATTTTCTATGGCACCGCTTGAATCTTAATGTGTTGACTTCTTCTTCTTCATTCTTTGCAAGCGTATTTCTTCTTCTCTCCTGAAATCATAGGCCACACGACGACGTTAAATTTGCAACGGCATATAGTACCAAATCGTTCTTGTTCCACCTCAAACCGTCAATTGTTATCAGATCTCTGGAACTACGGTATATTCTCGGGTGTTTACCTTCAAATCTCTTTATATGTTGTTATTTTCTTTTCTATTTGGGCGAATTTGATCATTTGATTTAGGGTTTAGGTTTCCTCGATTGTTCTTATTATTTATTACATTGAATTGTGCATTTTAGTGGAGACACATAGTAAATAGTATATTAATATAGTTTGTTGTATGGAATAGCATATGCAATAGAACTTGTTTGCATGGGATCTTTTATGAACATTCTATTTGCAATGGAATAGAAAAGTTATATGCGCAAACTATTTTATTTGAGATGGAAACGATTGACAAGCTATTCTACTTGAGAAGGAATTGCATGATCTGTAACGAATGCGCTACCGTTCTTTATCATTGTAATGTTTGAAATATAAAAATTTCATGTTTGTATAAAATACAACGGATTACTCTGTTATAACCATGGTTCCCTCGTACTTTGTTCTTCAAATTTGGCATAGACTAAATTGTGGTGAAATAGTTGACTTTCACCGACATGAAAAGACAAAAGGTCTTGCGTGAGGGAAGGAAACCAGAAGAGGGTTCAATCTTATTCGTTTTTGTTTCATGTTCTATTGATATGAGTTTTGTATCAGTATACATGTATGTTTTACATTAGTGTGTGTATATGATTTTGTAAAGAGAAATAATATATTGGGCGTAAATAGAATAGCATTGATTATGACATCAAATAAAACATAATACAATGTGATGTTGAATAGAATGATATTTATATAATGTTGTCTCTTCCACCTCTTTTGTGTAATGCCGTCAATCTGAATTTGGTGTAAGTATTGTCTCCTTCTCTGCGGTCATAGACACTTAAAATTTTGAAAAATATGTATTGTGGTATTTCGTTTGTCACATTTTTTTATCATATATGCTCATGTAAAATGAAAATGCATCTTATTGGTATTTCAAAATTTGGGTTTAATTTATGGAAGATTAGGGTTGATTGACATTGGATTAGGGTTTATATTTCCATATAGGGTTTAGTGATTAGTGGCTAGGGTTTAGTTTATGGAAGATTGGGGTTGACATTGGGTTAGGGTTTATACTTTCATGTAGGGTTTAGTGCTTAATTGATATGTTTATTTTATGTACAATTGTAGTTGACATTAGGTTTAGTGATTAATTGATACATTTATTTTAGATTTCAACTATATTTCCACATTTTCTGTTCTATATGACTAATGTAGAATAGTAATGTATCTTCCTGGTATTTCAAAATTAATTTAGTTTATGGAAGATTTGGATTGACATTGGATTAGGGTTTATATTTTTGTGTAGAGTTAAATGATTAGTTGATAGAATTTGTTTCATTAGTTTGTGTTGGGTTTAGTGATTAGGGCTTATGGTAGTGTTTAGTATTTAGAAGTTATGAATGAATTTATAAGTATATACTATTTTGGTCAAGTGGAATAGAAAATTTAGTTTATATGTGTGGTCAATAAAGTGTAACGTAGATAACTCCTTCTTCTTTTCTGTAAAATAGTTTAATACATACTTGACCATATAATACATGAATTACGTGGACACATAAATCACATCTTTACCGGTTAATGGCAAAGAAGAAGGACATTACCGGATAAACTAAGGTACAAATGCTAGTTTCTTTATTGTGTCAAAATCATAGTTATTCACTTAATTTCCTTTCTAAATATAGCTAGTACACAAATAAGCCCTCTTTTTAACCGCTTCTAACTTGATTAATCTTAGGCATGGCCATGTTTGCAGAATTAAGATGTTCGTCAATGTATCTCTCTATCCCATCACACTTTTCCAACACACAATATATGAGTTGAATTCTTGAAAGCTTTGAAAAGAATGTTTCAAACGCAAACTGGTTTCACTGATCAATCAGAATATATCAGTTGATTTTTGAAATGTTATGAAGAATGTTTCAAATAGTGTTTTTTCAAATACAAATAGTAATATGTTGGTCAATCAAATTTTTGATATATACCAAAAAAAAAAACTATGCCTTTAATTCAAACTAGATTCTCATCCACGATTTAAAAGCCTAGAATTATCTTTTCTTTATAATTTAGTTTAGTTAAATTTAAATATATTTTATATTAGATTTTACTATATTTTTAGGCCAAGTTGAATTTATCTTTTTGATGATTATTTGTATCTTATTAAGTAAAAACTGTTGGGTTTTTAAAATATAATAAGATTAATCTTTGATTTTAATTTTAAAACTAAAACTGAGTTAATTATTTGTTATTTTAAATAATAATTATATTTTAATTAGTTATTTACGAAAAAAAAGAAAATATTTTCATAAAATTTTGTTATAGTAGAAACAGAAATATCCAAAATTTGAAAAATCTATTTAATGGCAAAATAATTTCATACACGATATATTTACTATAACGGTTTCACATGATCGAGGTTATAACATTGCATTTCAATGCCTAATATATGTACGTGTTTCTTTTAAAATAGTTTATGTGTTGTAATTTGTTTTTTAAAAGTTTGGTTGATGGGACTTTTCACCATAGATTTTGGATTTTACATACTTTTAAAACTATCGTATATTTTCTCTGTTTCAAAATAGTTAATGTTTTGGTTCAATGCACAAAAATTAAGACATACACTTTAACCTAAAAAATATTACTAAAATATAAATATAAATTAATTCAATCATTCATCAAAGAGATATGAAAACATCATTGGTCACACAATCTTCCATAAAACTAAAATTAATATAAAAGTATCAAACATCATGTATTTTGAAACATTAAAAACTCTTCAAAACATCATGTAATTTGGAATAGAGGGAGTAGGTTAGAATCATTTTTCCATAAAACAATTATGTTATAATTGAGTTTGATGACAATGTAATGACAAATTCCAATTTTTAGCCAAAAAAAAAGACAATAATGACAAATTTAGTGTAACTGTTACGATGCTGCTTGCATGTGCATGTATGTTTTTTTGTTCAACGTGCATGTATGTTTTATAATTAGTTTTTTACTGTATTTGTAAGACAAGTTGAATTTTATATTTTTGATGATTATTTTTATCTTATTTAAGTTAAAACTGTTGGGGGTTTTAAATATAATAAATTTAATTTTTACTTTTAATTTTGAAACAGTTGTGAACAAATGCGAATTAACTTAAAAAAAAAACAAAAGAGAAACGAATCGAGGCAAATACCCGTTTAAGGTTTTTTATTATTATGTGAATGAATAATCTTACAAACCTTTACACTCGTATTTATAGTAGTCTTAAAATCTGATTTCCTTTTCTCAATAGGAATACATACTTATATAGAAAAAATAATTTTCCTAAACCGAAAAGACATACCGTACCAACGAATGATGGGTTTTTACTAGTGCAGAGAGATTTAAGACACACGTATACGCAATAAAAACTAAAACTGAGTTAACTATTTGTTAATTTAAAAGTAATCAAAATTTAGTTAGTTATTTAAGTAAAAATTATTGTCATAAATTTTGTTATAGTAAAAACAGAAAATATCCAAAATTTTATAAACTATTTAGTGGCAAAATAATCTCATTATATGATATATTTACTAAAAAGTTTCACATGTTTGCGGTTATAACATTGCATTTGAATGCTTAATCTATGTACTTGTTTTTCTTGTATAATTTATATATGTTATGATTCGTTTCCAAGAATTTGGTTGATGGGACTTTACATCATATGTTGTTGGATTCTAAATTTAACATACTTTTTAAACTATCATATAATATAGGTCAGAATCATTTTTCCACAAAAAAATATTTAATAACTGAGTTGTTGACATTAATGACAAATTTAATGACAACTGTTACGATGCTTCTTGCATGTGCATGTATGTAATTAATAGCTATAACATGCAATATGTAAATATCGAATGTTATTATTTTGTGTTTGCATTGATCTTTTCAAAATATGTATTTGGTAATACAAATTAGGGGTGGGCACCGATCGATTAACTAACATTTTCAGTATTTAAGATTTGATTGGTATTTTACGAATATCCAAATTTCCAATTTGTTTCGTACGGATATCTAATTTTTCAATTTGATTTGATTCGGAAAAGTACGGATATTCGGTTTTCCAGATATCTGAAAAATTTAGCGATATTTGTGAATATTTATAGATATTTTATCAACTTTACTCGATACAAATAAATCTAGAAGAAAACCATACAAGCTTGTCTTCAGAAACTATCTTTGACATAATATAAAATAAAGATTAGTGAAACTATATGTTACATAACTTTTTAAAAATTAAATAAATGTTATTATAAAACATAAATCTTTTGAAAAGTTATAGTTTATATAAAGAGTGTATATTCCTTTTTTAATTTAATACTTATAGAGAAATCTTATAAATAAACTAATAAAGTTATATGTTAAAATAATAGTTATATAAAATAAGACATTTAAACTTCTATATTTAATTTTACATATATTTATATAAAAGTCAGCGGATCGGATATTCGACTCTGAAATTTTTAGTATTTGTGATTTGTTTTGTTTTTAACGGATATTTATTTTTAATATTTGCTTTGCTTCGAAGACTTACGGATATCTAGTTTTTTGGGATCGAATCGAAATAAATAATAAATTGAATCAAAATTAACAGATAAAATGCCCATGCTTAATACAAACACTCAAAACTAATTACATAGATACATGATATTTTTCGGAAGTTTTCTGCCTCCAATTTTTTTTGACTTAATTGAAATTTTTTTTCCTTATATAAAACATTTACACAATTTTTCTTACTATCAAATAGCTGAAGAAATTTTCTCGATAAAACTCCGTAACTTCTCTTTAATCTCTTTGAACTTAAATATCTAACTTTATATCAATTCACAACAAGAAAGCATATAATTTCCGATTAAAAAACTGTCAATATACGTCGAGATTCTACATTCCCATGGAATTCTCGACAAAATAATCTGTCGGGACTAGATCGTTGGGGAAAAATCCCGTCAATATGAATTCGTCCCGACGAATTCACAACAGGCGTTTTCCCAAAAAGTATTATGACAGAAGCATCCATAAGGACATCAACAAGAATTCGTCAGGAATTCTCGACCAGCATCGTCTGTCCAAAATTCTCGACCACCATAAGAATTCGGGAATTACCTACCACCATGGTCTGTTAAGAATTCCCGACCACCATCATCCACCGGGATTCCCGACCATCGCCGTCCGCCAGAAATTCTCGATCACGGTCGTCCGTCGGAAATTTCCGACTATTGACATCCGTCGAGAATTCCTGACCACCATCATCCGTTGTAAAAAATAATAATTTTTTAAAGAATCTACTTTATTAAAATAGAAGTACATATATAGAATACCGCTTAGACTTGCACTGTATTTACAACCCATGCCACTGAAATTTTAATTAACTCAGTAAAAAATATCTGTCTTTTCGAAGTATTTATTTTTTTCCTAAAATAATTCAAACTAACTATAATTTAAGAAACAAATAATTAAATGACTACTATTTTCCTTTTTATGTAGACAATGTTTTTCTTTATCACCATATCAGTTCTCCTGCAATAGCGACACCAACTAAGAATGTTAATTCATATAATATATAAATATACTATGTTACATATATTTTCATATAAATATACTCCAATGTAAATTCAGTATAATAATTTTTGAAAATCATAAAATATATAACACCATATATTTTTAAATATTATATACAACAATTTTATTATACGTCACCATCAAATATTTATACATAAAAATAAAAATACATTTGTGTGAATATACGGGTTATATTATATAAAGTATGGATGATAAAATTGATGATTTACAAGACAAAATAAAATTATTCAATATAAACTATAAAATTATTGTGTTTAGAATGTCATATTAAATAATTATTTAAATGGTGATGACAAAAAAACAATTATATAAACGGGTAAATTTTAAAACATACATTATAAATTATAAAAATAAATACATATTACAAATTAATCTATATTTTCTTTTTGAAAATCTTGCTAACCAAGTTTAAATCCATATATTAAATATCTTCATAATATTTGGTATAGCGATAGTATTTAGAATGTTAACAAGAATCAGTTAAAATTAAAATTATATTCATAAATCAATCAAGTTGACATGTATAATCGTCCAAGGTAGTTATGATTCTTTCTAACGTGATTTATAAAATATTTTCACAATAACTACACCTTCTCTATTTTTAAAATTATGGATATAACTATACAAAGCGAATATTCCATGGAATAAACTTTCTACAATCTTTTTATTTTTCTTAAAAATGTTATAACTGATGTATCAATTTTTAATACCATACTAACTCATATTTTTTCTATTTTCCTACTTTTTAATTCAGAAATTTGATTTTCTAGATATTTTATACATCAATCTAATTATACAAATGTAAGATTTGTTTATATGATATCCAATAAATATCTGCCATATAATTTACGATAGAATGCAAAAAAAATATTTGATGTAACTAAACACATTATTATCATTTAAAATGTTATATTAGTACACACATTGCAAATCATGTATAATATTTATACTACAAAACAAAGATAAAATAATAAAATTGACATCCGCTCAAGTCTAGTTAGTTTTAAAAAGGCAAGTTATGCATTTTATTGATAAAATAAGACATAGCTTGTCGGAAAGAGCTTTAGACGATAAAGGTAATCAAACTTAGAGATAATGATTTAAAAATTGGTAAAGTAGGAAAGTCTGGGCCCAAACGAGAATGCCAATCCAAAAATGAAGTCTTAAAAGCCGAAGCAAAATCAAGTGTTGGTGGTGTAGAAGTGTGAAGGTGAGGCCACTTATAGGTTTCATTCTTAGGTTTGCCTTCTAACCGAAGAACCCCGTGTTCAGATTGCGCAACTGGAAGTAAATAGGAGTGAATGTGACAGAGACACCATCAGTATAGCATAATTGAAATACTGTTTTAATTTGTAAAGAGATGAACATAGAGAACATTGTCCAGAAAGAAATGGTGAGTAAAGGAGGGTGTGGATAGAGAACCAGTGTGAGTAGTTTGTAAACCCGAGCCATCACAAGCAGGACATTGTTGCCTCCAGTACATGGTGAGTGGAGAGTTAAATTTTCAAGATCTGATGTCATGTGGTGGGAGGCACCAGAGTCGAGAAGCCAAGTGGAGGAGTCCGAGCCAGGCATCATTTCTTGATTCGCTTGTGGTCTACATTACTGCTGGATGAATGGTGATTGCCACAGTCTGTTTTGTTTAGATGGTGGCCCCAGCGGTGCAGAAGCAGAACTAAAAATGGTGCAGTGGGTAATACTTGGCACTATGCTTGAGTCTCACAAGCTTGACAACGACCAAGATAAAAGCATTAACTGTGATTGTTGTTGTACTGTTGTAAAGCGGTGTAGTTGTTCCATGAGTTGTTGTTATTTCTTGACTTCCAGTCCTGACGTGGATGATTGTCAGTTGCATTTTCCATGATTAGACCATTCTGGGGAGTTTCGGAACAGAGGATCATCGTTTCTCGATTGAGCAGACGTTCATGGATCTCAGCAAAAGAGATTGGATTGTCAGAGCATTGATGGTATCCAATTTTTTTTATCTTATTTTTGTAGAATGTATATATGGAAAGGATGTATTAGTAAATAGTTCTCATTATAATCCCTAGCTCTCTTGTATATATATTGTAATATTCTCTTCTAATAAGATTAAGCTTTACGCTCTATATGGTATCAGAGCTGTATCCTTAACCTAGCCGCTCTCTGTTTTTCATTTTTCTTACCTTCTCTGTTTCCATGGCAAATCTACACGCAAACACCACTACCATCACGGTTGATTCCCCTGATCTTTTCAATGTTAACATGTCGAACGTTACAAAACTCACTGCCTCCAACTTTCTGATGTGGAGCCGCCAAATCCAAGCCTTGCTTAATGGCCATGGTCTTTCTAGATATCTTCATGGTACCGTCGAGGTCCCATCGCAAACGATCACTACTGCTGAAGTGGTCTCTGTCAATCCTGCCTACACCGCGTATCAGCGTCAAGACCAACTCATCTATAGTGCGCTATTGGGCGCCATCTCTGTCACTGTCCAGCCGATCCTTGCTACAACCACCACCTCTGCCGAGATCTGGGAGAAGCTGTCATCCACATATGCAAAACCTACCAGAGGCCACATTCAACAACTGCGTCAACAGATCAAGCAGTGGAAGAAAGGAACAAAATCCATTGATGAATACCTTCAAGGGTTTACGACCCGGTTTGATCAACTTGCCCTACTCGGGAAAGCGCTTGATTTGGAGGATCAGATTGAGTTCATAGTGGAAGGGCTTCCTGAGGATTACAAACAAGTGACTGATCAGATTCAAGGTCGCGATGTTCCTCCCTCCTTAACCGAAGTTCACGAGAAACTTCTTAACCATGAAGTCAAGCTTCAGGATGCGACTCCAAATCCTTCTCTTCCGATCTCCGCAAATGTAGCAAACACCCGTCCTCCCTACAACAACAATAACAAGAATCACAACTCTGGGTATCGAGGCAACAACCGCTACAACAACAGTAGCAGTGGGCGTGGCAACACTTGGCAACAGTACCCACCGAGACCAGAGAATAGCAGTGGGCGTGGGTATCAAGGCAAGTGTCAACTATGTGGTGTGTTTGGCCATAGTGCGAGGCGTTGTACTCAGTTACAACAATCTGGTGGTTACGGCAACTCTGCTCCTGTTCAGTACTCCTCGCCAATGCCATGGCAACCTCGGGCAAACATGGCGACAGCTGCGTATAATCCTAATAATTGGATTCTTGACAGTGGTGCCACTCATCACCTCACCACCGACCTGAACAATCTCTCTCTCCATCAACCCTACAATGGCGGTGAGGAAGTGATTATTGCCGACGGGTCAGGACTTCCGATCACACATACGGGTTCCTCTACTCTCTCTACTCCATCTCGTCCCTTAGCCTTAAATAATATTCTCTATGTTCCTAACCTCTATAAGAACCTTATTTCAGTGTATCGATTGTGCAATGCTAATAGAGTCTCTGTTGAATTCTTTCCTGCCCACTTTCAGGTGAAGGATCTCAGCACGGGGATCCGGTTACTCCAAGGCAGAACTAAAGATGAGCTATACGAGTGGCCAGTTGAATCCAAACCCACCGCCACCTCCTTCTTTGCTTCCCCTACACGAAAGACCACACTTATCTCTTGGCATTCAAGACTTGGCCACCCAACTTTACCCACTTTAAAAACTCTTGTTTCTCAGTTTTCATTACCAGTTTTATTATCTTCTCAAAACCAAATTCCTTGTTCTCATTGTCTTATCAATAAAAGCCATAAATTGCCTTTTCACTCAAACACTATTGTCTCAACCCAACCTCTTGAGTATTTTTACAGTGATGTGTGGTCTTCTCCCATTGTCTCTGTCGATAACTACAAGTATTATGTTATATTTGTTGATCACTTCACCAGATATACCTGGCTCTACCCTCTCAAATACAAATCCCAAGTGCGAGAAACATTTATAGCATTCAAGACAGTGGTAGAGAACCGATTCCAGTCCAAGATCAAAACCTTATACTCGGATAATGGCGGGGAATATATTGCGCTAAGACAATATCTCATCGATCATGGTATCTCTCTCTTGACGTCCCCACCGCACACTCCTGAGCATAACGGCATCGCCGAGAGAAAACATCGCCATATCGTCGAGACCGGTCTTACTCTCCTTCATCAAGCATCAATACCACCTTCCTATTGGAGCTATGCTTTCTCGGCTGCGGTGTACTTAATTAATCGGCTCCCAAGCACGGTCTTGCGTAACATATCCCCATATGCCATGCTTTTCAAACAATCACCAAACTACTTGAAGCTCCGCGTTTTTGGCTGTGCCAGCTATCCATGGTTACGTCCGTATGCGAGCAACAAGTTAGATCTTCGATCAAAGGAGTGTGTGTTTCTTGGATACCCTCTCACACAGAGCGCTTACTTCTGTCTCGACCGAGACACTGGACGTGTCTATACTTCCCGACATGTCAAATTTATCGAAGACAAGTTCCCTTTCACCACGAAACCATCATCTACCCGTGTCACTGAAGAACCCGAAACACCAAACCATTACCCTCTCTCAACGTCAATCCCTCTTCCTAAAAACCCGACTGCAGTGCCACTTGTATCAGCTACATCTCTGCCACCCCCGAGCTCAGATTCTCACCACCGGCTAACTACCGAACCTCCATCGTCTTCATCTTCCCAGATGAACGATGCTGTGTTGTCGACAGATAACACACGGGTGGAACCAGGAATTGAAACAACAGAACTCCAAAGCAATGCACAGGTATGCACTCAACCTCTTTCTCAGCCTCTTTCTCAATCTCATGTCCCTGAAACAGGTACTACGACCCAAACAGTCAACCAACCAACAACTCTACCCTCAAACACTACCCAACAACCAGCTCCACCCTTTGATCCGACACCACAAAACGCTCATCCCATGCGAACCCGTTCAAAGAACCAAATTAAAAAGCACAACCTCAAACACAGCCTCCTTACTATCAAACCCAAACACACCCCGATGATTCCAACAACCGTCACCCAAGCCTTAAGAGATGAGAAGTGGAGAAACTCTATGGTCTCTGAAATGGATGCCCAGATTCGAAACAGAACGTTTGATCTTGTTCCACCACGACCACATCAACATGTTATCCCTACCAAGTGGATTCATACTATCAAATATAATCCAGACGGTACTACTGATCGGCACAAATCTCGTTGGGTAGCTCGTGGTTTCAACCAACAACACGGAATTGATTACGCAGAGACTTTCAGTCTGGTGGTCAAGTCGCTTACCGTAAGACTGGTTCTTCAACTTGCTGTCTCTAGGAACTGGCAAATTAAGCAGCTTGATGTCAACAATGCATTTCTTCAAGGAACTCTACAAGATGAGGTTTATGTTACTCAACCTCCTGGGTTTGTAGATAAAGATCGTCCGCACCATGTCTGTCGACTGCGAAAAGCTCTTTATGGTCTTAAACAAGCACCACGTGCTTGGTATCAAGAGCTTAAGACATATCTCCTCTCCATCGGTTTCCAGAACTCCTTGGCAGATACTTCCGCCTTTGTCTACAATCTCACTGGCCATCAAGTTTACTGTCTTGTCTACGTCGATGATATAATTATAACTGGCAGCAGCAGTGATATTGTTGCGAGTTTAATTACGTCACTCTCTCAAAGGTTCTCTTTAAAAGACCCAACAGACTTGAGATATTTTCTGGGTATTGAAGCTACAAGAACTGCGAAAGGTCTTCACCTCATGCAGCGGAAGTACATCATAGACCTACTACAGCGTACGAAAATGACAGATGCGAAAACAGTGTCGACACCAATGGCGACGCTCCCAAAGCTATCTCTCTCGTCGGGCCATCCTATGGCTGACCCTGCAGAGTATCGCACTGTAATTGGGAGCCTACAATACTTGGCGTTTACGCGACCCGACATAGCATATGCAGTGAACCGATTGTCTCAGTTCATGCATCGCCCAACGGACCTCCACTGGCAGGCAGCGAAGCGTATTCTCAGGTATCTAGCGGGGACATCTTCCCATGGTATCTTTCTTCGCAAGGACTCCCCGCTCTCTCTTCACGCGTTCTCAGATGCGGACTGGGCTGGTGATGTTGATGATTTTGTTTCAACAAATGCATACATACTCTATCTCGGTACATCACCTATAGCGTGGTCCTCCAAGAAACAAAAAGGAGTCGCCCGATCTTCTACCGAAGCTGAATACAGAGCAGTGGCCAACACTGCTTCTGAAATACGCTGGGTGTGCTCGTTGCTAACTGAACTAGGCGGCTCTCTACCTCACACACCAGTTGTGTACTGTGACAATGTGGGAGCTACTTATCTTTGTGCTAACCCCGTTTTCCATTCAAGAATGAAGCACCTAGCTTTGGACTATCACTTCATTCGAGATAACGTCAACTCCGGAGCCCTGCGTGTATCTCATGTCTCCACTCACGACCAGCTCGCCGATGCACTCACCAAACCTCTATCAAGAACACGGTTTCAAGAGCTGTCTAACAAGATTGGAGTTCGTCAACTACCTCCATCTTGAGGGGGGATGTAGAATGTATATATGGAAAGGATGTATTAGTAAATAGTTCTCATTATAATCCCTAGCTCTTTTGTATATATATTGTAATATTCTCTTCTAATAAGATTAAGCTTTACGCTCTATAATTTTTAAGGCTGTCATTAAATTTTGGACTCTTTTAAAAACTTATCATTTATATTTCACGACAATTATATAAATTACAACCCAACAAATTAAATTAAACTAACCTCACTTTAAACACACCTAAATCAGTTATCTACTAGTAAAATAATAATACAAATTTAAAATACTCTTGCTAGATTTTAACGCGCTCTTTCAAAGCACATAATAAATTTTTGGTTTATAATTTTATGTAATAATCATATATGTTTGCTCTAAGTTCGAGAACATATTTGAACATAAACTTTTGCACTTTGGTAATTATACCTGAAAGTTTAGATATTTGTAAGTATCCTATTACATATTGATAATTTTTCAAATGTGGTATCAATGTTTTGAAGTCATATTCTTATCTGCCATTTAAACTTAAACAATTGATCTTTGATGTCTACAACTGATGGCTTCCAACGTATATATTTGCATCCAAACTTTGGAATCTTTATACCTTACCAATAAAAAATCCACATTGCTAGTAAAATAGGCATCAATCCTCAATAATCTTCTAATCTTTTTCTTTTAGTAATCTGCTAATATTGCATAATTCAAATTAGCAAAATAATTCATTTTGTAACCATTGACACTTCTTGATGCAGCGTCATCCTACTTCTCTTTGGCTTTGGTGTTTTACTTATTTTCTTTTCCTGAAAGTTTACTTATCTTATGTCGTTATTTCCTTTTTAGATAAGGAAGACTATAATTTCCTTATTATTTACAGCTTAGCTTTATATTTCAACTATATATATCGATGCCTAGGTGTTGTTAAAGGCACGACTTTCATTGATTAATAATAAGAGCTTTTATAAACTCTAAACCTTGTTCTCGGATAGAGCTTCGACTCTCAACGATCTCAAGAAGGCAACGTTCTCCTAGGTATTCTCAAAATCAATAGGCTTAGTTGCGTTATACGTAGCTGTTGCTACATCAGTTGGTATCAGAGACTTTAGGTTTTGATTTCTTAATCAAAATCAACGATCTTTGCTGCTTCCATATACCTATCAACTTCACAATGCCTCCTCGTAAGAAATCCGCTGAAGAGATGCACGAAGAGTTTTGCAACACCTTAGCAACCTTCACCGCCGATCTTCAGGGTACACTTGCTCAAGCTGTTCAGGCAGCCGTGACAATGGTTCTTCAACAACAAAACGCCCCTCCTCGACAACCGCAGGTTCAGGATGCTCGACATCGTCATGAGGAAGATGATTCTGATGATGATTTGGCCGAGAATCTATTTGCAAATCCTCAACACCACCACAATCGCGTCGCCGCTCCGCTGGATCGTCAACTCAATAGACGAGACTATCAGCCTGATGATAGGCGCTGGGATTCAGGGTTCAAAATTGAAATTCCTGAGTTTGCTGGAAATCTTAGTACTGAAGAATTTCTGGATTGGTTAAGTTCAATTGAAGAAATCTTGGAGTTTAAACGTATTCCTGAAGACCAATGTGTTCCTTTAATCGCATCACGTTTCAAAAACAGAGCCATGGCGTGGTGGCAACAGATTAAAGAATCTCGACGACGTGCAGGAAAGCCGCGAATTGATACATTGGGACGTCTCAAGAAACACATGCGCAGAGCTTTTCTGCCATACAACTACGAACGTACCCTCTACAACAAACTGCGATCTCTTCGTCAGGGAGCTCGTACTGTGGATGAGTACGCAACAGATTTTTTTAATATGGTTGCTCGGACATCACTAATTGAAACAGATGAACAACTTGTCTCTCGTTTTATTGGTGGCCTGCGTTATCAGATTCAAATCGCGTTACAGCAATTTAATCCTCTCACAGTTTCTGAGGGACATCAACGAGCTCTAGCAATGGAGATTCAATACCGTTCCTCATGGGGCTCATCTAACTCCCATTCACGAACTGTAGCTCCTCAAACCAATGACACGAGTTCTGCTACCCCAACCGATAGTGCTCAAACTCGTCCTACCAATACACGACCAACAGCGTCGGCAAACACAGAGTCAATTGCCAACTCCAGACCGGCCCGAACTGGTGCTCTCCGTTGTTACTCGTGTGGCGAGCCCGGCCATCGCCAGACAGCTTGTCCGACTCCTAATAGTCGTGGTTTATTAAACCAAGACGCTAATTTTGATGATGAACCAAAATATGATACAGATGGGTCGGATTCTAATCAGGAAACAGAGGGAGAGCTCATCGCAGGGGACACCGGCGCTCACACTTTAGTGCTTCGCCGAAATTGCTTACTCCCGCGATCCAAGGACGAATCTTGGCTTCGTACGACTCTGTTTCGCTCTACATGTACGATTAATGGGAAGATTTGCAAAGTCATAATAGACTCAGGAAGCTGCACCAACGTTATCTCAGCTTTGGCAGTAAAAAAGTTGGATCTCAAATCCATTACACATCCTTCTCCGTACAAGCTAGCGTGGCTCAACAAAGGCGTCGAAATCACTGTCTCTCGTCAGGTTGTGGTTACTTTTTCTATTGGTTCTTACTTGGATTCAGTCTGTTGTGATGTGGTTCCTATGGATGCTTGTCATCTTCTTCTGGGCCGACCATGGCAGTTCGACAAAGACACTACTCATCGGGGTAAAACAAACACGTATAGCTTTAAGTTTAAGGGTCGCAATATCACGCTTCTTCCTTCACCAGAGCAAACTACACCGGAGGAGACTAGCGTACAGTCGGCACCACCAATCTCCAAGACAGGAACGACTCTTATTACTCTACCGAAAGCCGCCTTTGAGACGCAACTTCGTGAGGCTGAGGTCGTGTGGGCTTTAGTGGCTTCTCCGATCTCCAATTCTTCTCCTCCTACAGAAACACCGCCTGCGTTTCTTCCTCTCCTCTCATCATTTAATGATGTATTCCCAGACGAGCTGCCACAACATTTACCACCGTTGCGTGATATTCAGCATCATATTGATCTCTTACCTAATGCTGCCCTTCCTAATAGACCTCACTACCGTATGAGCCCGCAAGAACACGATGAACTACGCCGACAGGTTGAAGAACTCCTCGCCAAAGGTCATGTCCGGGAGAGCCTTAGCCCGGCTGCCGTTCCGGCATTATTAATCCCAAAAAAGGACGGTTCTTGGCGTATGTGCGTTGACAGCAGAGCCATCAATAAAATTACTGTCCGCTACCGTTTTCCTATACCAAGGCTCGATGATTTGCTTGATCAGATTGGAAAATCTTCAATATTTTCCAAATTAGACCTTAAGAGCGGTTATCACCAGATTCGTATACGCCCGGGTGATGAATGGAAAATAGCATTCAAAACTCGTGAGGGTTTGTTTGAGTGGCTCGTCATGCCATTTGGTCTCTCTAACGCCTCCAGTACTTTCATGCGGGTGATGAATCAGGCCTTGCGTCCTTTCATTGGAAAGTGTGTCGTCGTCTACTTCGATGACATTCTAATTTTCAGCTCTACCATGGATGATCATCTCAACCATCTTCGCGATGTCCTTCAAGTTCTTCGACAACAACAGCTTTTTGCGGCTAGAAAAAAATGTGTCTTCGGATCATCACAAGTTTTATTCTTAGGTTACATTATTTCTGGCAAAGGACTCGAAGTAGACCCAAGCAAGATTGAGGCAATAAAATCTTGGCCGATACCAAGAACGATAACCGACGTGCGCAGCTTCCATGGACTAGCATCTTTTTACCGATGGTTTGTGCGCAATTTCAGTGCTCTTACGGCTCCACTTACAGATTGTATGAAAGGATCGTCGTTATCCTGGACTCCAGCAGCTGAGTCGGCTTTTCAGTCCATTAAGGAGCACTTAATTTCGGCACCTATTCTGGCACGACCCGATTTCTCTGCTGTATTCGAGCTTCACTGTGATGCTTGTAAAGCAGGCATTGGCGCGGTTCTAAGCCAACATGGGCGTCCCATAGCTTTCTATAGCGAAAAGATTTCCGGCTCCCGTGCTCGTTATAGTACATATTAGGGCTGGGCATAAAACCCGTAACCCGAAATCCGAACCGGACCCGAACCAAAAAACCCGATCCGAACCGAATCCGAATTCTAAAAAAATATCCGAATGGATCTTGTAGGGTGTTACAAAACATATCCGAACCCGAAGTGTTATTAACCGAACCTGAATGGATAATCCGAAAAATCCGAAAACCCGAAAAACCCGAAAAATATCCGAACAAACCGATCTGAATGTCCGAATTAATATATAATATAAATATTTAAAACATAAATATGTACTTCAAATATTCAATTTCATGTTTATTTCAACATGATATCTAACAATAAGTATCTAATTTTTAAAAAAAAATATCTTAAATACTCCATTATATATAAATAAGTATATATTTTTATGTTTTTCTATTGAATTTTAGATTTTACTTAGGGTATATCCGAACCGATCTGATATAACCCGAATCCAAATGATATATGGTTACTTCGGGTATTAACCGAACCGAACTGAAACCGATGTGTTATATCCGAACCCGAACCGAACTTGTAGATTTACTAGAATGGGACCTAGAAGGTGTTACAAAATAGAACCGAAATCCGAAAAACCCGAACCGAACCCGAATGGGTACCCGAATGCCCAGGCCTAGTACATATGATGTGGAATTTTATGCCATTGTTCAAGCAATACGGCATTGGCGTCATTATCTCTTTCATCAAGAGTTTATTCTTTTCACAGATCATGACGCCTTGAAGCATCTCGACAGTCAGTCTAAAATTTCTTCTCGGCATGCTTCTTGGATTGCATATTTACAACAGTTCACTTTTGTTATTCGTCATCAATCGGGAAAGACTAATAAAGTTGCAGACGCATTGAGCAGAAGGCACACTCTCCTCGCTACGTTTCACACCGTTGTTCCTGGTCTTTCATCGATTGCAGAACTCTACGAGTCTGATGCTTATTTTGGTCGAATCTGGGTTGACGTCCTGTCTCGTTCCCGAACTGATTTTGTCATACACGAGGGTTTTCTTTTTCGCGGAGACAAGTTGTGTATTCCAGATGGTATTTGGCGGTTACGCATCATCCAAGAGTTGCATAATGAGGGTCACATGGGTCGTGATCGAACACTTAAGCTTGTTATGGATTCATATTATTGGCCAACACTGAGGCGGGATGTAGCTCGCTTTGTGGAGCGATGTCTAGTTTGTCAAACCTCGAAGGGTCATGCATCAAATGGAGGATTGTACATGCCATTGCCAGTTCCAACACAACCATGGACCGACATTAGCATGGACTTCGTGCTCGGACTCCCTCGTACTCAACGCGGTTTTGATTCAATATTTGTGGTTGTAGATCGTTTCTCCAAGATGGCGCACTTCATCCCTTGCAAAAAGACTACTGATGCGGTTATGGTGGCTCAACTTTTCTTTAGAGAGATCTATCGCCTTCATGGACTACCTTTATCTATTGTTTCAGACAGAGATACACGTTTCCTTAGTCATTTTTGGCGTAGTCTTTGGAAACTACTCCGTACTAGTCTTGATATGAGTTCCGCCTATCATTCTCAATATGATGGTCAGACCGAAGTAATTAATCGATCCTTAGGCGACATGTTGCGTTGCCTGGTTGGTTCCAATATTCGCAGCTGGGATTCTGTTCTTGGCCATGCGGAATTCGCCTTCAATCATGCAGTAAACAGAAGCACGTCTTTCAGTCCTTTTCGTGTTGTCTATGGCCTCGTTCCTCGCGGTCCAATTGATCTAGGTTTAACACCTGATGTTACTCGTGATCATGGTGAGGCAATTGATTTTGTCGCCAATATTTCTCATATACATCAACAGGTCCATGATAACTTGAAGCTTACGTCTGCAAAATATAAGGAAGCTGCTGACCGCCATCGTCGTGATGTCCAATTCAATGTGGGCGACAAGGTATGGGCGGTACTGACGAAAGACCGTTTTCCTCCACGAGAATGCAACAAGTTGAAGGCTCGGAAAATTGGTCCTTTAGAAATTTTGGAGAAGATTAATCCCAATGCATATCGTCTCTCCTTACCACCAAATGTCCGATGTTCAGATGTCTTTAATATCAAGCACTTGGTACCTTACATTCCGCAAGATGATTTAGAAGATTCGGGGACGAATCTTTTCTTACCCCGGGGGACCTGATGCAGCGTCATCCTACTTCTCTTTGGCTTTGGTGATTTACTTATTTTCTTTTCCTGAAAGTTTACTTATTTTATGTCGTTATTTCCTTTTTAGATAAGGAAGATTATAATTTCCTTATTCTTTACAGATTAGCTTTATATTTCAACTATATATATCGATGCCTAGGTGTTGTTAAAGGCACGACTTTCATTGATTAATAATAAGAGCTTTTATAAACTCTAAACCTTGTTCTCGGATAGAGCTTCGACTCTCAACGATCTCAAGAAGGCAACGTTCTCCTAGGTATTCTCAGAATCAATAGGCATACTTGCGTTATACGTAGCTGTTGCTACATCACTTCTGGTGATTGCTGATGAACGTATTGCTAACCGTTGGAAACTGACAAATCTTAGTTTGGGATCAAAGTTAACTTGAATATTATTGATTATGAATCTTGGTATTTATACCAAGAGAAGTATTTGGGATCAAAGTTAACTTGAATATTATTGATTATGAATCTTGGTATTTATACCAAGAGAAGTATTTGGGATCAAAAAAGAATAGTAACATCAAAAGAGTCTAAGTAAAAAAGAGCTAGTCCACCGCTTCTTCCCTCAGGTTCCACGGTGAACAATTTATTATAACCAAATTCAAACTGAAAATCCTGAAGAAAAGAATAACTATTTTTTGTTTCTGAAAGGAAAAGAAAAGAAGGAACAAAATATAAATCATAAATCATAAATCCAAATATATATTAAACCCTAAATTTTAATCAGTAAACCCTAAACCAAAGTATAAACCCTAAACCCAAGTATAAACCCTAAACCCAAATATAGATCATAAATCCAAATAGAATGGAACAAAATAAATAATATAGTACATCTCCAACTCCTAACTATATTTAACCCTAAATAACATAGTACATTATGTATTATATTATGTAATATTAAACTATACAATATAAATTACGATACGATTTTTACAGATTAAAAATATGTAAAGATAGTTAGAATTTTAAAAAATTACAAATTATTTTTCTAAGCAAAATATAGCACTTTTTATTAACCATCAAATGGAATGGAACATGATAAAATAGTATAGGAACGAAATAGCACTTCTTAATAATTATCAAATGGAATGGAACACATAAGATAAGTGTTCATCTTCTCCCACATACAACATGAATTTCCTGTAAATTCAGATACTTACATATACTAATGTCCTTGCTCCTGTCGATTTTGGAATCTGAGAAACCTCACATTTCCTTCACGACAAAGCCTCCTAAACTGGTTTCCTCCTCCACAAAACTTTTCAGGAGTATTGTCGCAACGTCTTCATCGTTTTCATCGCTCAAATCTGTTTTGGAGGAATCTGTTAACTTTTCCAAAATATTAGCAATGAGAAACTTATTTTGTGAGTGTGTGTGAGCAACAAAGAGCCATATTTTATGTTGTACAATCAATAATTATTAATTTTTTTTTCTTTCTTTGCAGGTTACTCCAGTGAAAACGAAGGCTAATACAGTATTATTATATAAACGTAACGGTATGTATAGAAATGTTAGGAAAATTAGTTACTTGGTGAATTATGCTTTTTTCATGTCATCTCACCCAATTTCCATTTATTTAATTTTAATAGAAAATAAAAAAAATATTTAATTTTAATAAAAAAAAAATTAAAATTATTTTATTATAAATCATTTATTATTATTATCTTTAATTAAAATATTTAAAATAATAACTTTATTATTATTAATATTATCCGCGGGTCTGGGATCACACGGGGTTTAAGCGGGGTGGGTACGGATTTGGTATTCTCTTCTTCGGGTCAAGTGGGTCAAAAATTTTGAATAAAAAATTATTGAATCCACGGATTGGCGGGTCAAACATGACAGGTTTGATTCGCAACCCAGCCCTATCGACTAGTGCCTAGCGTAATTCCGAACAAGATATCTATGTAATGAAGTTAAATGTGGCAACACAGCTTTAAACGCTTCAACCACACATACTTGACACGTCAGCCAAGAAAAAACATAACAAAAAGGGGGGGGCAAGAAAAAAGAAAGAGTGCTTTTGCGTATTGTTACGAGTTGTCTATCAGAATCTAATGAGATTGGAGGGAGGGAATGGCATAGAAGAAATCTTGCAATTTTGGTTTCGAACACTACAAAATATACTTTATAATTTCAAGAGAAAATTACTCAACTGTTATGAAAAAGTTGGTTTATTACTAAACTAATATATATCTTTTAAAAATTACTAGAATGTTTCTAGATTTGTAGTAAGTTACAACTAAAACCCTTTGTTAATTTTTTTTAAATTGAAATTATTTTTAAACAATAAATCTACGTCACTAATTAAGGATCTACATCAGACAGAAAATCAACCGTCTCTCACAATCTACATTACGGTTTAGAAAAAACACAACAACACAACTTTCTTTCTTATTCTTCTGTCTCGAACGAACTAACCCTAAGTCGATATTGTGTTACTGCCTCGAAGTAACTGTTTTGTTTCTTAACTTTCTTCGATATTGTCTTACCCGAAATCGTCGTCTCCAGTCGTTTTTATGAAATTGTCTTCGCTGCAATCACCCGAAATCATCTTCTCTGCTGCGTTTTCTGAGTTTATGGCTGAGTTTTAATTTATGTTGTGGCTGAGTTACTTTTATTTTATGGCTGGTTTATATATGCATTATGTGGCTGAGTTACTTCCCGCCAATCTCCAAAAACCTAGCTATAAGAAGTGTGCATTCCGAGGAGAAAAGCCAAATACATTCCAAAAGACACCTAAATCGGCAATTGTGGGATGTATTTATTTAAGTTTGTTTGTGATTTTATACCCATATTTGGATAATCAATTTTTTAGAAGAGAAGATTGAACAAGAAGAGAATGGAAGAGACGGAAAGAAGTGACGAATTCAGCAGAGACAACACAGAGAAGTTCAGTGAAGCTTGGAGACATGGAGGAGTTATCACCGGAATGATATAGAAAGCCTGTATTTTTGGTTTTCTATGTAAAAAACATAACTCACACATGTATTTTGTATTTGACTTACGCTATGTTTACACAACTCAGCTGTGTCGTTTTTATATCTCAGTCCTGTCGTTTATATAACTCAGTCGTACCTCAAACATAAACCTAAAATCATAAAATGTTTATATAACTCAACCGGGTCGTTTAGATAACTCAGCTGTATCGTTTATACAACTGAGCCATATCTCAAACATATCATAAAATCAGAAAATGTTTATATAACTCAGCCGATAACTCAGCCGTATCATTTATATAACTCAGTCATACCTCAAATATACCCTAAAATCAGAAAATGTTTATATAACTTAGACGTGTCGTTTAGATAACTCAACCGTATCGTTTATTTAACTTAGTCATACCTCAACTATACCCTAAAATCGGAAAGTTGAATTCAAGTACATTACAAAGTTATATTGAAGATCATCTTATCAATATCAAGTGAATATAAATCAATTGAATATTTATAGTTTCTTGAATTTTTAAGTTGAGAAATTTAACTTGATCTTGAGATATATGTTCTCTTACAATCGCTTATACAATTCTTACTTACAAGACTCAAATTTTATTCATTTAAAAAAAAAAAATTAAATTGCATTTTAAATTTTTATTTAAATACGTAACTACATTCTTTAAGTTTAAGCAATTTTAAAACAAATTGAAAAGAACTAAAATTACAATTTATATTGCTTTTTAATGACCATTAATTGATTTTAATCTAAGGGTGCAAAATTATTTTTTTGTCTATCCTCACCCTTTTCTTCATTGGTTAATCTTTCTTTTTCAAAGATCACAATTGATGGTCATTGATTAAATGAAATCTAAAGGCCAAAAATCATTCTCTCATTTCCTTACAATTGACGGGACTTGCCCACTTCATCTCTCCCTCTCTTTAACTCTTTGTTCTTCTGAAAAACGACGAATCCGATGAGAGAGAGAGAGCAGCAGGATGTCGGATCAGCATACATGAAACTGGAGGAGAAAAAACTTCTTCTTTAACCGACCACGATCGAAGACGACAACCACGGCGATGATCTGTCTCAGATTTTTGATTTTTTAAAAAATCTATGTTGTTTATGCAATATATTTGTCTCATGATTCCTAATCTATATATTCCTCTTTTTAGTTTTTCTTTTGGTTTCTATATTCAATTTAAGTTTGGATGATGAATCTTGAGCATGCTAAATGCTTTTTTGGTAAAATTGGTTATAACAAAGCCGTATTGCAACCATAACTCAGTATTTTATTATAACAAAGCCGTATTGTAACCACAACTCAGCCATAACGTATGCATAATTCAACCGTAATTTGATTATAACTCAGCCGTAATGTATGCATAACTCAGCCATAAAGTATGCATAACTCAACTGTAACGTATTTGAATAGTATAAGTCAGCCGTAATGTTCGTATAAGTCAGCCGTAATGTTCGTATAAGTCGTCAAGTGTAATTTGTTTTGCGACGTTTCGTATTTTGGGCGAAAAAAATATTTTGGGCGGGAACAAAATCATTCCTTCAACTCTGAACACAATATTAAAACTTTAATATTTTTAAAAATTTGAACCTCAAACCCTAAATTATAGAACTATAAAATTATAAAAATTATAAAGTTTATCTTTTGAATACAATTTTAAAACTTTAATCTTTTCTTAAATTTGAACCTCAACCCCTAAACTATAGAATTATAAAGTTATAAAAGTTATAAACTCAGCCGTAAAGTATGCATAACTCAGCCGTAACGTATCTGAATGGTATAAGCCAGCCGTAACGTTCTTATAACTAAACCGTCGAGCGTAATTTGTTTCGCGAAGTTTTGTATTCTAGGCGGAAAAAAATATTTTGGGAGGGAACAAAATCATTCCTTCAACTGTGAACACAATATTAAAACTTTAATATTTTTTTTAAATTTGAACCTCAAACCCAAAACTATAGAACTATAAAGTTATAAAAATTATAAAATTTATCTTCTGAACACAACATTAAAACTTTAATCTATTCTTAAATTTGAACCTCAAACCCTAAACTATAGAACTATAAAGTTATAAAAATTATAAACTCAGTCATAACATATGCATAACTCAGTCGTAATTTGATTCTAACTCAACCACAACGTTCCTATCACTCAGCCGTCAAGTGTAATTTGTTTCCCGACGTTTCGTATTTTAGGCGGGAAAAAAATTTTGGGCGGGAACAAAATAATTCCTTCAACTCTGAACACAATATTAAAACTTTTTTTTTTAATTTGAACCTCAAACCCTAAATTATAAAACTATAAAGTTATAAAAATTATAAAGTTTATTTTTTGAACACAATATTAAAACTTTATTCTTTTCTTAAATTTGAACATCAAACCCTGAACTATAGAATTATAAAGTTATAAAAATTATAAACTTAGCTGTAACGCATGCATAATTCAGCAGTAATGTATGCATAACTCATCTGTAATGTATGCATAAATCAGTCATAACATATGCATAATTCAGCCATAATGTATGTGTTGGAGACTCAATGTATGAACTAAAGTTATCATATTCAGATGATGCACCATCTGAGTCATCAAACATATAAAATCAACTTTCAAATTCATCATCTTCTTCGTCTTCTATCTTTTTCTTACCTTTTTTTTTGTTCAACTCTCTCCTTTTCTTACAGTTTATGGGATTTAACTTCTTCATCTCTCTTTTGAGTCTTTCTTCTCCTGCAAGACGAAGAATTCAATGAGAGAGGAAGCAACAGGATGTCGGACCGCCATACGTGACACTGGAGGAGATGAAGCTTTTTCTTTAACCGATCATCATCGATAACGACGACGACTACAGTAGACTTGTCTCAAATTTTCAATTAATTTCTAAATCTATGTTTTTTAGACCAAATTGCGGAAACAATAATTACTAGATCCATAAGATCTCAGAGAAAGATAAAGAATACAATAAAGAAGATGAAGAATGAAGAATAACATAGACCCTTATTTTACTGTTATAACATTATTGATAATATGAAAGATTCGAGTAGATGACATGGCGGATGACATGGAAAATGGGTTAGTCAGCCGCCACACAAATATATAACTCAGCCTTGATAAATCAGTCATCATGTAAAATTTAAGCCAGCTGAAACGTGAATACTATTTTAATAATTAAACTTTTGCTAAAAATCAGCCGTAATTATAATGGAAAATAATAAGACAGCCATTTGGTCAAATAAATCAGCCGTCAAACGGATGTTATTCTAGTAATTAATCTTTCGCTAATAAACTAGCCGTAACTAAGTTGAGTTTAGTGTTAATCCATCTAATTATGACTGATTAAATATAATTCAACCGTAACAACCTCCCAAAACTCAGCCGTAAATTTAATAACTCAGCCAGTCGCTGTTCGTTCACTCAGCCAGGGAAACATAACTCAGTCGTGTTTTAACGACAACTCAACCAAAAATTTTAAAAATCACACCGCCGAGGTATAAGTCAGCCGTAACTTGTGTACTCAACTCAGTTGTTGTCGCATAAATCAACTAGATTTCTGTAAATCAACTGCCACTAACGACTGACTTATCTTCTTAAGTCAGTCATTTTCTCTTAAGTTAGCCGCGTGCTTTAATTCATCCACAACGTAACACTAACTCAACCGTAATGACACATATTGCGCTTTACAGTTGATTTAATGAAAACATGGAACCGAATTCCTATCTGGCGCCGGGTTTTTACTTATGTGGCATTAAAAAGTAATGGCATTCTTGTAAATATGGTTTTTCTCATAACATGAAAAATAGCACGCTTAGTATAAAAATAATATCAATAATAAAAAAAAAAGATTTATATGGTTCCGGTCAACTGTCTTAAAATATGTAATATTTGAGTTAACTTCCTTAATTTCAATAGTAGCATGAAAAGAAGTAAAAGAATAGTTTTCTAAACTAAGGCTCCGAATGATAACAACAGATTGAACGGTGCGGGACAAACGGTTCGACTGCGATGTGATTCTAACAGTTATAAAAATGTATAGATATATGGTGTATATAAAGATTTTTGTACTGTTAATTGCGGTGCGGTGCGGGATGGATGTTACCATTCGAAACCTAAGATGCATTCGATGTGAGAATGTTTTTTTGATGAATAAAAATTTAATACTCATTCAAAAAGAAAGATTGCCGCGAGACGGAACATGTGGACGGTGATTTCCAAAATACATCTCTACGTATATGTCATATTTACATCTATGTCTGAGTGACTGAGTATCAAAAGGATAAGATTCAAAACGTTGATCATCTTTAATCTGAATTAAATCTGAATCAAATTATTGGAGAGATTTTTACCAAAAAAGCAAAAAAAAAAAAATTGGAGTGACCACAACACTTTTATCTATTTAACAAAGTCAAACGTGGCAACACAGCTTTGAACGCTTCAACCACACACACACACACACACACACATGTCCGGCGACAAAACATAACTAAGGGAGAATTTTTTAAAAAAAAAGAGAGAGAAGCTTTTGCGTACTGTTACGAGTTGTCTGTCTCCTCCTTGGTAATCATCTCAAAATCTCACCTTTTTTGTTTATGTTCAAATCACGATCCGATTCAGCGTCCTAGTCTTCCAAAAGTTCTCAAGTTTGAGTGATTCTGTTTCTGGGTTCTATCGGTACTGCAATAATTAGGGTCTTGATGCTATAAAGACGACGACTTTGATTGATTTGGAGCAATTAGGGTTCTGTTCTCTATAGGTTGATTGTTAAATTGATGATTGGTAGTTTAGTTCCTGACAAAGAATGTTTTTAGTAGTTTCGCCTCACTGTCTGAATGTGTTATGGTCCAGGAGAGTGTCCATGGTGGCTTTCTGCTATAATGTTTTTTGGACCAAATGAGTTTGATGCTGATGAAATGGGTTATGCAATGAGTAGACTCGAGACTGAATCTGGAGTAGGTAGTAGTAGTGTTAGTCACAGGTCAAGTGAGCATTTGGCAGGTTTAGACCAAGAGATCAACCAGATCACTAAGTTGAAGTCTAGTCCTCACCAACGCTATAGCCGTGTAGTTCCTGGGAGACATGAGCTACCTGTTTCCACTGTGAGGATGTTGGCTGGTCGAGAAAGTAATTTCTCTGGAAGAGGAGGAAGGTTCTCCGCAGCTGATCGTTGCCATATGCTAAGCAGATATTTGCCTGTTAAGGGTCCTTGGCTTGTAGATCAAATGAACAGCCGAGCTTATGTCTCTCAGTTTTCAACTGATGGTTCTCTCTTTATTGCTGGGTTTCAGGTAAAATTCTTCATCTCTCTAGGCTGCTTTGTGTCTTCATGCTTTTGCATTGACTTTGGTTTAAATGTTCAGGGAAGCCATATTAGGATTTATAATGTAGACAAGGGTTGGAAAGTTCAAAAGGATATTCTTGCAAAAAGCTTGCGTTGGACTGTTACTGATACTTCTCTCTCTCCTGATCAGCGAAACTTGGTATGATTTTATTTTGGCCTCATTACTCTTTATCTTTCATAGTGATGAATGGTTTTTTGAATATTGGCAAAGGTTTATGCAAGCATGTCACCTATTGTTCACATTGTGGATGTTGGGTCTGGTACAACAGAGTCTCATGCAAATGTTACGGTATGGACTTCACACAGAACATTAGAAACCATTTCAGTTGAGCAGCTTCTTAATTTTACTTTTGAGGTGATTGCCTTTTGGCAGGAGATCCATGATGGGTTAGACTTCTCTGCTGATGAAGATGGGGGGTACTCTTTTGGAATATTCTCTGTTAAATTCTCAACGGATGGACGAGAACTTGTTGCTGGGAGCAGTGATGATTCCATTTATGTTTATGATCTTGAAGCAAACCGAGTTTCACTCCGGACTGTTGCACACACAGTAAATTCAATTTCTTGTTTGGTTCTGCAGCTCTACATTTAATGCTTTTATTTGAGTACTGATAGCACATTCTCTGTTGATGCAGTCTGATGTAAATACTGTGTGTTTCGCCGATGAAAGTGGAAACCTGATTTTATCTGGAGGTGATGATAATCTCTGCAAGGTAGAAAAGTATAATAGTTGTTTTAGCTTTTATAAGCAAAGTTGTAACATAATCTTGTTTACATGAATAGGTGTGGGATAGGCGTTGTTTCATTGGGAGAGATAAGCCAGCTGGTGTTCTGGTGGGACACCTTGAAGGTGTTACATTTATCGATAGCCGTGGAGATGGTCGCTATTTCATATCAAATGGCAAAGACCAAACCATCAAGTTATGGGATATCAGAAAAATGTCATCAACTCCACCTGCAAAGTAACAATCTTCTAACATTATTTGGTTGCATCTTGTTCATTATTAGAATGAAGTTGAATTTTTTTCTGTTTTATTTATACAGGCATGAGGTGCATATAAACTATGAATGGGATTACAGATGGATGGATTACCCTCCAGAGGCAAGAGATCTAAAGCACCCTTTCGATCAGTCAGTGTCCACATATAAAGGTCACTCGGTGTTGCGTACTCTAATCCGTTGCTACTTCTCTCCACTGCATAGGTCAGTCTTCTTAAGTTCCATAATGTTCCAAGCTTTGACATAGAACAACTCTCTTTACATGTGTCCAATTCTTTCATTCTTGATTCTTACAGTACTGGCCAAAAGTATATATACACAGGATCCAACGACAGTTCTGTCTACATATATGACTTGGTAATGGCTTTATCTTCCTCTATAACACATTCAAGAGACATTATCACATGAACAAAATGTAGCACTTTATGATTTATGTTGTCAGTTTGATAGCTGAATGCTTTTTGACCAATCTTGGGATATAATAATCTGTTCTAGGTAAGTGGAGACAAAGTGGCAGTGCTAAAGCACCATAGTTCACCTGTAAGAGACTGTAACTGGCATCCGCATTACCCTACGCTTATAAGCTCGTCGTGGGACGGAGATCTTGTGATATGGGAATTTCCCGGGAGCGGTGAGGCGCCAATCATGAGCAAGAAGAGGGTTCGAAGGAGACATTTATACTACTGAACATCTACTTCTACACATATACTCATACGTATGGGTCTCTGTAAGTTAATTTGTAAAATTTAGAGAAGAAGATGATTGATGGTATAAACACAAGTGAGAATCATCAAATAAGGCTTTTAAAGTATAAAGGTTGTGGTGTATGTTGTTTTTTATTTTTAAAAGGTACCATTCTTTTCTTCAACCATTTTTTAAAAGTTATATATGTTATAATGATATGAAATGTAGTACTAATATATTCTATGTTTGTCAATGTCATGGCTTGGTTTCAAATATTACTTCGAAATTCCAAAATAATTTTGGGTCTTTTCTAAATTCATTTTCTGATGTCATTTTGATGTACTAATTTTTGAAAAAGAAATGCCCCTATCACGAAATTTGACTAATTTTATTTATATCTTCAATTGTTTTAATTTTTTTATTATAAACCCCAAAATCATACAATGTACTCACTCACCTCAAAACCTAATTACATTTTTTTTAAGATGCTTTTAATTTTCTCAATGTTTATTTTTTTTTACTCTTAAACACTCTTTTCTTTAGTTTTGAATAGTGACCAATGAATGGAAAAGGACATTAGATCTTTTATCATATACTTTTAAAAATATCACTTATAAAGAATAAATTTTTCAGTGCTCTAAAAAATCAGTGTAGGTGACGCATAGACATCCATTTATTTGAAGAATCGATCTGAACGAAAACAACTTTCAAAACCATATTGAAAAAAAATAATTTGCTTAGGTATTCAAAATAATCGGTCAGTCAAAATATAATTTTCTCTACGGTGTTTAACCACATCTTAACGATTTCTTGCTCATTGACTTTTTCCATTTAAAGTAGAATATTCTAAAACAAAAATATTTCTTATAAAATTTGGAAAAACAATAATTTTCTTCATACTTATTATTTTTATTTATTTTTTTGCTTAAATTTGACTTATTATTTATTATTATTTATTTATTTTTATTTTTTTGAAACTGAATTATTTATTTTTTATTTATTTATTTTTATTGTTCCTATTATTACCCTTTAGGATTTTGGGAAGCCAGTTAGGTGGGAAACACAATCGTTCGCAAATATTATCTCTTGACTTTTCTGTAACACCATTGCTGCAACAAACGTCATTCTCTCAGCCCAGGTTCGAGTTCGAGTCCTTCAAGTTACATGTTAGTTTTCAATTTAACAATAACTAGGTATAACCCGAGGCATGAACAAAGCGAGATATTTTATAATATTTTAATATTTTCATAAAATTATTTTCAAGAAAATAATAATAAAAAGATATGTAAAATATATATTTAGTGATTGATCAAAATTTGAAATTGTAAAAATATTTATTTTCATTGATTCAAGTATAATACATATTTCTTGAGTTTTGAAATAAATTATTTATATATTTTAATATGGTATATATTTTATTTTAAACGAATATATATATATATATTAATAAGAAATCTTATATAAAATTTAATAATAAATTATTTGTGATCATTTGTAATTGTATCTTTTTATAACAAAAATTTGAGCTATTGACAACAAAAACTTTTAATGTGAAACTTAAATAATTTTTAATTTTATATTTCTTTTTAAAAATTCAATATATTACATAAGAAAATCTTAATTAATTATTTAATATGTTAATTTATTTTCATATTATAAAATTAAAAAAGAAGAAGATAAAGAATTGTTATCAATTTTTATTATTTAAAATCATTAATTGTCATATATATATATATTATATATATATATATATATATATATATATCATTATTTAGGTAATTTGTAACTTTTGTTTAATGAAAGAATTTTTTTTATAGATTATAATTAGTAAATCTTATGGTTGGTTTAATAAAATGTATAATATATATTTATATAGATCAATCATTTCTATAAAAAATTAAGGGCTTATTGCAAAAGTGACTCAAAACTTGAATTCAAACAGAAACTAACTTTTCTTTTGACTCATTTTTTTTGAGTTTTTAACCCACATCTGCATTTTATCTACGAAAATGCCATTAACCCTTTTTTTTTTTCGAAAATGGCTTCTTTACTGTCTCAACCTCATTTTCTTCAAGTATTTTACAATATTGCCACTGCCATGAATAGTGGGAACAACCTTGTACGAACTGTTGGAGCTTTTAATGCCCTTTAATGCACGTAAATCTCTTTACACTCTCTCTGTTTCATTGTTATGAACTAAAACAACATTTCTTTCACTTTCTCTCCATATTCATCCAAAAAACTGAAGCTTTTGATTCAAATATGGTCGATGGTTGACAGAGCCATATTTCTTTCGTTTTGACTTACGGTTGCTTTCGTTTGAGGTTCTGGGTGGTTGGAGAAGACCCTGTGTGCAAACGAAGTCATCTCATCTAGTTAAGGTACGAATTTAATTTTTTTCAAAATCTGTTCGCGTAGAAGACTTACAAGTAAGTCATCTGTATGTAGAAGATTTACTGATGAGTCTTCTGGTCAAACGGACGACTTAACCTAAGTCGTCCAGCTTTGTTTGTTGAAAAAAAACAGTCCACACGACTTATATATAAGTCGTCTACGAGAAACAGGCTAGTTTTGCATTTGACCGAATCGTGTCAGATCTTTGACTATTTCTGGACGACTTATAATCAGTCGTCTCTCGGAAAGTTAAAATTTTAATATTTATTAAACTAGCGACTTAGGTAGTTTGTAGTTGAATAAATAATATAATAAACTAGACGACAACGTGTAAGTCGTCTTAGGTTAGTTTTGTAGTTGAAAAATAAAACTTCATAATTTAACTTTTACCAGACGACATAATATAAAGTCGTCCCGTCAGAAGACTTAATTTAAAGTCGTCCGGGGAAAACAAAGTCGTCCAGAATTTTCCCAATTAAGTCGTCCAAACCTTGCTTATCCCGGACGACCTTAAATTAAGTCGTCTAGCTGGACGACTTTTAGTTAAGTCGTCTGGAGAAGTTAAATTTCAAGTTTTATTTTTCAATTACAAAACTAACCTAGGACGACTTACGTGTAAGTCGTCTAGTTTGAATAAAATATTGAAATTTTTACTTTCCAGAGACGACTGAATTATAAGTCGTCCAGAAATAGTCAAAGATCTGACACGATTCGGTCAAATGCAAAAACTAGTCCGTTTTTCGTAGACGACTTATATATAAGTCGTCTGAAATTTTTTTTTTTAACAAACAAAGCCGGACGACTTAGAATTAAGTCGTCCCTTTTAATTTTCAATTGCAAAAGTGACCTCTTTAGACGACTTACCTTTAAGTCTTCTGGACGACTTAAATCTAAGTCGTCTGCGATAATGTTTATTGAACTTCTTCATTTTCTCTATGTTTTACTAATGTGTTTTATTTTGAATATTTGCAGATGATTTTTAAGTTACATGCAGTGTATGGAGAATGGTTGTTGAGAGATTTCCGTTGGGATTTTGTGGTTGATGATCTCAAAGGAGCAAGATTGTTTTTATTGAATGAAGATTCAACAATGCTGAACTTGTTGCAATGGCTCAAGAAGATTATAACCTGGACATGAGATCAGTGACTGTGGAGATTAGCTACTCATTACCAGCAGAAATGATGATGACTCCAGGCAGTCCTCCCATTCATGTTACAAGTGATAGACAAGTTCGAAACTTGCTCGAGATACTCAAAACGCATAGAGTATGTCTTTGTGTATCAAGCCGCAGCAAGGTGGAAACGGTTTCAGAGAAAAGAGAAGAAGCTGGTGAATGGGAAGAAGATGTTGGTGATAATGATGAAGCTGGTGAATGGGAAGAAGATGTTGGTGATAATGATGAGGCTGATGAATGTTTGAAGATGTTGGTGATAATGAGTCTGTTGAAGATGAAAATCAAGATGGGAGGAGGAAAATGGGGAGGAGGAAAATGGAGGAGGATGCTGATAACACTATTGTTGGTGAAACGGATCAGAATGGTGGGGATTACAGTCTTTATGGAAAGGTTCTAGATGAGGACGAGGAAGATGATGATAATATTTGTTTTGAAGAAATTGAAAAGACATATGCTAAGACAAATGCTAATTGAAGGAGGAAAATCGGATTGTACCAGCATCTATGTCAACCAGAGTTTTGTTAGCAAGGATGCACTGCTTTCAGAGCTGCGGTTGACACAGCAGTGAGGGGTAGGTTTTCTTTCAGAATATACAAATCAACAAAAACTCTCCTTGTGGCAATATGTCGGTTAGCGGTTGTGGATGGAAAGATCAGAGCGAGTGTGAAATTGGACAAACACGTTTTGGGTAACAAAGTATGTGGAAAAACATTTATGCTCAATTGGAGACCGAATCGCTCAGCGGAGACACTGTACTCCAAAGTATGTTGGTAGTCTTTTTCATTGATCGTGTTGGGATCATTGATGGATAACTCCACAGCATATCACTGATGCAATGAAGAAACATGTTTGGCATGACGCTTGATTACACCACTTCATACAGAGCACTGTTATATGCACAGA
>NC_079513.1:1744282-1855598 GCF_000801105.2 Raphanus sativus | reverse complement strand
GTTGTCCAAGTTCAGTGGCGCATAGATATCATCAATGTCCTCCCCCCACTTCTTGTTTGATTGGCAAAATGAAAGCATTGATCCGTCATACAAACTCGCCGCCCCACTAGGTAGCATTTTTCCTAAACCATTGTGATCAGACGACGATGCTTTGAAGAACATATACTGTTCTCTCCAAGACTGGGTAAAGTTGTGATCCAGGAAGCACATTCGCTCGCTCCGGAAACATTGTGGGTTCTCCTTATACCTCTGCCTCAGCACATTCATCCAAGCATCTATATGCTGCATATAAAATAATACAAGTTAGAACCTTCCAGACGACTTATATATTTACAAATCTATACAAAGACAAGTTACCAGACGACTTAAAGATAAACAGAAGATTTACTACGTCTTCCAGCCATGCTTTGGATGTCCGGAGTTTTTGATACCACCAAGTTGGTGATGTACGTGGTTTGTCCTCTTCCTTAGTCATATAATCACTACAAACAAAAAAGCAATCAGTTTTGGTAGACTAAATCAAGCTATTATGGGTAAAGCAATCACTTACGGATCAGTTTTCAACCAATCAGCAAGCTCCTTCATCTTAGGTCTGTTTAGTGTGGGAAATAGATTATACTTTCCCACTCTAAGGAGTTTCCTTCTCTCTGCCGTATAAGGAGATATCTGCGTGGGAGCAGGTTTCTTCGTTCGTTCACTCCTTGCACGCACAGAAGCAGTGGGAGCTGTTTTGTCCAATACAACCAGGCTCGGTTCTGAAACTGGAACGCTTGGATCGGTGGAAGCGAAGCTCGGTTGTTGATCGTTGGAAGCGAAGCTCGGTTGGTCAGTGGAAGTGAGAGGAACAATCTCTTTGGAGGTGACACCATCTGCTTTATCCTCCGGCAAGATCTTATATACCGAGATCGCCTCATCTGCTGTATCCTCCGGCAACAATCTCTGCAATAAAAGTTGCAAGTTAACCCTGGACGACTTAAATAAAAGTTGTCTGGACAACTAGTTGACCCTGGACGACTTAAATAAAAGATGTCTGGACAACTAGAAGACCCTGGACGACTTAATTCTTGTTGGGAGAGGATTTGATACTAACCTCTTTGGGCAGAGGAGAAGGCTGTTTCTTTTGAGGAGAAGGCTTTTTCGTTTGAGGAGCAGGCTGTTTCGGTTGAGGAGCAGGCTGTTTAGTTTGAGGAGCAGGCTGTTTAGTTTGAGGAGCAGGCTGTTTAGTTTGAGGAGCAGGCTGTTTCGTTTGAGGAGTAGGCTTTGCCTTTTGAGGAGCAGGCTGTCTGGTGGGAGGAGTAGGATGATTGGTTTGAAGTGTAGGCTGATCCTTTTGAGGAGTAGTCTGTTTGTTACTAACCCCGGTTTCTGGGGCTTGAGGGGTAGCCTGATTGGTGACACCAACCTTCTTCTCCACATCTTCCAATCTATCGGAGATCTTCCTAATCTCCCTGATGCACTTCTTAAACCCATCTTTCATTATGTCACCTAAGCCCTTGAACATATTTTCTAACTCCTCTCTGGTCACCCAACTAGCCTCTTCTCTAGCCTCTTCTGTAGCCTCTTCTCTAGCCTCTGTAGGAGCCTCTTCTCTAGCCTCTTTAGGAGCCTCTTTAGGAGCCTCTTTACGAGCTTTCTTCCGAGGTCTCTGATTGTCTTCCTCCACCTCCTCCACAACCATCTCTTTGGCTCTTTTCGATGGAGTCACAAACTTAGGTTTTGTACCAGTGACTTCCCAGCAATCCATGGTCCACTTCCACGGTCTCCGATCATACATGACTTTAATGATGTTCTCCGCGGGCACGTCATCAACCTCAGAGTCCCATTTTGGCCACATTTCACTAATGTCCTTCTCAACAAAGTTGATCACGCGGGTCTGCAGTAAATAGAAGAAGAATCGAGTTAGATATTTGAAACAAAATACTAAATAGACGACTTAATTATAAGTCGTCAACTAAGTCGTCCAGCTGGACGACCTTCCAGACGACTTATTATAAGTCGTCTACTAAGTCGTCCAGCTGGACGACCTTCCAGACGACTTATAATAAGTCGTCTACTAAGTCGTCCAGCTGGAAGACCTTCCAGACGACTTATAATAAGTCGTCTACTAAGTCGTCCAGCTGAAAGACCTTCCAGACGACTTAATTAAGTGAAGATGGAAAGGTACCTGACTCAAGATAGCAGCTTTCATGAATCTGCGGCCTCTGCTGCCCTCGTAAGCCAGAATCGGTGGAGACGGACTGTTTACTCTGGGTAGACCAATACTAGTACCCAATCCCGGAATAGCTGTGTACGCCCAGACCTGAAGAACTTGTATAAACCCATCCACGGTGTAACAGCCAGTAATATCTTTGTTCCACAAAGAGTCCATCAGCACCTTAAACGCGACTCTCCCCCATGGATAATTCTCAAACCTTTCTAAATCCATCACTAGCCTTGCCAGAGTAGCTCGTGTAGCGCTTGAGAACTTTATCCCTTCAATGAATCCAGTGAAGATGGAAAGGTACGCGAGTCGCTTGCGATCTTCCCTGGACCAATCCCCGCATCTCTTCAGTGCTGCTATTATCTGATCAGTAGTTGGCCCAGCTTCCCGATGAACTCCCATCATCTCCCAGAAAGAAACCATCTGTGGGGTAACTTCACATTCTGGTGTCTCAAGGTCCTCGATGTACTCGCAGTTTAGACCAGTGATGTTTTCAAACTCTAACAGTGAAAACCTCGCAGGTTCTGGACCAACGAGACACCACATCTCGTACTTCTTCTTAATGTCCAGCTTTAAACCGAGCAAGTAGTGAACCAGCCTTGAAGCCCAACCAAATCCCTGCTCCTTGAACTTGATGAAAACTCCCAATCTCGACTCCTTGAGCTCTTCAAATTCAGCATCAGTGAGAGCTTCCCTAAGAGCAGTATGCAACTTCGTGTTATCCGTATGATACGAAATGCTATTGTGGGGTTCTGGCTCTTCCCCTAATGTGTATAACCTACGGGGGAGTTCTGGAATATCCATCCTTTTTGTCTGCAAAATAATCAAAGACAACAATAGAAGTCAGAACACAAGCTAAATCAATCACGCCTTAATTGTTACTCCAGACGACTTAGTAGACGACTTAAATATAAGTCGTCTAGAAAGTCGTCCAACTGGACGACTTAATTGACGACTTATATTTAAGTCGTCTGGAAAGTCTTCCAAATGGACGTACTAAGTCGTCCAGGTTGAAGACTTTCCAGACGACTTATTTACAAGTCTTCCAGTAGAAAAATTTCAAGCGGACCTGATTAGTCGCAGAAGGAGTTCGAGTACTCGTCATTGTGGTTATAGATCTGAAAAAATAAACGTGAAACGGTGAGAATGAGTAAATTGAAAGAGACAACGTTTTATGTTCATCTTTTCCACGAGTTTGATGACTTACCGGCGTTAGGGTTTACAGAGAAACGGCGCTACGGTTTACAGAGAAGAAGCGGCGGCGCTAGGGTTTAGAAGAAGCGGCGGCGCTAGGGTTTAGAAGAAGCGGCGGTGCTAGCTAGTGTTTAGAGTAAGCGGCGGTGAGAACGTTGGTGAGCACGGTGGCGAGGGCGACGGTTTGTTCGGAAATAGTGGAAGCGGGGGCGCTAGGGTTTAGAGGAATCGGCGGCGCTAGGGTTAGAAGAAGCTGCGGCGACAACGGTGAGAATGAAGTGAGATAGATAGCCGACGTTGAGAACGATGGTTGTTCGGAAATAGTGGGAATTCGAATCGCCTTTGATATCGCCGGTGAGAGAGAACTGTTAGGGTTTCTGTTCGCGGAAAATGAAAAAAAAAAAATCACCTTATATATTGGGTAAATAATCCGGTTAGCTTTAAAAGTACATTGGTAAATTTTAAGGTTTGGTCCGGTTTAGACGACTTATTCTGGCTGATAATGTACATCAGACGACCTAATATTTAGTCGTCTGGGAACAGAAGACTAAATATTAAGTCGTCCAATACCCTAAAATGAACCCCTAAACTAAAATGACTAAATTAACTTACTAACCACGTTATAAAATCAAATTATACTTCAATAGTGTTTACTATACACAGAAATGAACACGCCTAGGTAATTTTAAAAAATTTCAAAAACGGTTTTAATGCTTTCCAAAATCTAACCCTAAGAACACATACAATACTACAACATATGTTGATGGAACATAAACTAAAGAATATCATGACTCACTACTTTCACTCATCTGGGCTGAAAACAATTGAAATTTGTTATATATTAATTTATATCTCTTAAGACATATGTTAATTACATAATTCCAATTTTTCACTTATCAAAATATTTTTTACAAAATTTTTAAATTATGTTTAAGAATAACTGTCCAGACGACTTAAATTAAAGTCGTCTGGACGACTTATTTTCAAGTCGTCTGTTTACAGACGACTTGCGAGGGGTAGAAACGTAAAAAAAAATCCGTTTTTTTGTTTGTTCACAAGGAGATAGTTGTAATTTCAATAGCCTTTTAGGTTACTTTTGCCTTTGACCCAAGTTGGGGTACTCTTTTGGGTTTGACTCCAAGTTTTGAGTCACAATTGGTAATTCTCCCAAAAATTAATGCTTCTTTTTAATATATATATAAAGGGACGTGGGCAATTATTTTTATTTTGTTTCAAGTTTCTGAACCGGCTCTGCCATTGCACCGTCCATTTCACCTTCATTCTGAAACACAAGACGTGGACTGATATTTTATCTTTCGTATAGGTTAGAGTTTTCTTTTTATTGACCGGTATATCTGAACTGGACTTTAACTAATTCTTCTAAAGAACAGTACCGACCTACCGACATTCACATGAAATCTAAATCAGAGTTTTATATCGTTTGACCAAATAGTAACAACTTTGTTTTACCATATAAAGTAATAAAACCAATGGATTTATATCTTACCTCAAATCAGTCCTACCACTTTGGTTTAATATAAGTTAAGATTGTAAAAGAGTAAGTCGGTTACAAGAAGCATCGAGATATGATCCTCATTTCGTATGGATCCTCTTCCTCATCTCAGATCGCCGCCATCTTCTCCGTCACGCTTCTTCTGTTCTACTTCTCTGAAGCAACTCTAGGATCCCCTTGTCTGATCAATGGTGAGGCTCCTGATGTCTATAATAAAATTGCTTTCTCTCTCAATCTCTAGATGTCTGCTTCTGATGCAACTTTATCTATATGTAGCTTTAGATACTTCTGATGTTATTACTTGTTTTTTTTTTTTTTTGACTATTGAATGGTGAATCCCAGGCTTACCAATCGTGAGGAACATTAGTGAACTTCCTCAGGATTCCTATGGAATACCAGGTCTTACCCACATGACTGTAGCTGGGTCCGTATTGCACGGAATGAAAGAGGTAATGCTCAAACTCTGTCCATATGTATCTGCTTGTTTCTTATTACCAAACACTTATGTTTGTTTTTTTGTTCTTTCATGGTTGGACATTGTGGTGATGGAGCACACGCTAAACACTAGATAAAAGAACATCTGTTTCTGTTTGGTTTTCCAGGTTGAGATATGGCTTCAAACGTTTGCTCCAGGTGCAGCAACACCGATTCACAGGCACTCCTGTGAAGAGGTTTTCGTTGTCCAAAAGGGCAGTGGTACTCTGTATCTCGCTGAAACACATGAAAGTGTCCCTGGGAAACCAGTTGAATTTCCAATCTCTGCCAACAGTACGTTTCATATTCCAATCAATGATGCTCATCAGGTATGTCTTCAACATGATCTGGACCCCTATGTTTGTTACTAGATACTTGCAGTATATATAATATTGTAATCTTGATTACTTGCAACCTAATATCTTTTGCTAAAGGTTGCTTGAGAGTGTTAGATTTGTCGCATGTCCTATGTTACACTTAGAGATAAATGAAAGAACACTAGCCTTTTTCACAATTATTGTCTACCAATATACGTCGTCAGAGATTGTTTTTATTTTTCCTACTAAAACACTTTTTCGGGTATCATATTAAACTAGCTTATCTGTTACGGTTTTTACAGGTGAAGAACACCGGTCATGAGGACCTGCAGGTGTTGGTTATTATATCTCGGCCGCCTATCAAAATGTATGTAACCATCTGTTTACAAGAATATTTGCTTATTGATATAATATGTGCATGTGTTATTTTTACTAATCATATAGAACTTGCTTCTTCTTTTACTTATAACAGCTTCACCTACGATGACTGGTTTATGCCACACACTGCTGCGAGGTTGAAGTTTCCTTTCTATTGGGATGAGCAATGCTTCCAAGAATCGCAAAAAGACGAGCTCTAGAGAAAAGTTCAAGGGCAAAACTAAGCACGATCTTTAAATAATGAAACCATATTTTTGTGTGTGTGTGTGTGTGTGTGACAATTGATGCTGGTGTAAATTGGTAAGTGTTTTATATAAATGGTGCTTACCATAAAGTTAAATGAGTATTAGATATTGTTAACTCTCAAGTCAAGTGAGTCTTTGTTTTGAAAAACCATGTAACAATGATGAGTGAGCACATCTTGATCGCAATTGTGATTGAAATATATATATAGATGTCTTAGCACATTTGCAGAGAGCTTGAAACTGAAAAAGGCAAACATTGAACAAAGCTTGAAAACTTTAAGAATGATTAAAAAGCTACAAGGGAAAGAGGACAGTGCATAGAGTTAAAGCTCGAATAGTGGATAAGGTTCGAAACCATGTGTTTCATCTTTTCTAGCTCTTTTCATCTTCTCTATCCCTTTCTGATCAGTTCTTCAACGTCCTCACTCACACTCTCACTGGAATGTGGCACACCATTACTCTCACACTCTCAGCTAAATCTTGAGTGTTGATCCTATGTTCTGTTGAGTTTAGGGTATTGTAGACTGCTCCGATTGGAACAAAGATCCCTATGAAAGTTCTCCAGACTTAGGTAAAGAATCGGAAATAGCATTTTGTGTTAAACTGTTGAACATTATAAAATGACCACGGATATATTAGTCGTTCCTCCTAACATAATTACGGATATGTTAAACTGGGAAAATCATTTTGTTAATTAACATGATGACCAGATAATTTTTTAATCATTTAACTATCAAAAAAAATTGATTAATGTTTCTTTAGTTTTGAATTTGTTGATGCACACTTACAAGTAATTTTGGTAATCTTATTATATAAAGTTTGGTTCTTCAAAGTTAGTAATTAACATGATCGCGACACGTGTCATTAAAATTTTTAAGATTGCGACATGTGTTAATCTAAATTATAATTAAAAATATATATTAAGATAATAACAAAAACAAATTTTGTTAAAAAAGTAATTGTAAGTATATCTAATAGTAATTTTCCATTTTAAAATCCTAAACAAAACATAATTGCAAATAATTATTTGATAGTAATTTTCCTTTTAATATTTTTAAAGAGGTTAAAATTTATAATGATATAAAATATATATACTAAGATAACAAAAAATGAATTTTGAAATAAATTAATTTTAAAATTGATTTAATAGTAAAAAGGAAATTTTTTAAAAATACTTAATAATATTCTAAAATTACTTAATAGGAAACTTGGTTCTTCAAAGTTGTTATTTAACATGATTATGACACATGACTGTTATATATTTAAAATTGTGATATATGTTAAACTACTTCATAATTTTAAATAAATATATAACATAATAAAAACGTTTTTTGGTGAAATTAATTATATAGTAAATTTTCATTTTAAAAAATCTTAAACAAAAATATTATTTAATAGTAATTTTCTGTTTTATAATGCGACATGTTTTAGAATATATCATGATTAAAACAATATATACTAAGAAAAAAAAACAAAAACAAATTTTGAAATTATTTAATAGTAAAAAGGAAAATTTAAAAATTACTTAATAATATTCTTTTAGAAATATTATTTGATAGTAATTTTTCTTTTAATATTTTGAAGTTGTGTTAGAATATCTCATGATTAAAATATATATACTAATAAATTAAAAGAAATTGAAGAAATAATTTTCGTAAATTTAATAGTAAAATTTAATTTTTAAAAATATTTAATTGTAAATTTTAATTTTAAAAATTATTTAATAGTAATATTAAGAAAATTTCCTTTTTACAAATCTTAAAGAAGAGAAGTTTGTAAAATAATTTATTTAATACTAATTTTCCTTTTCCAAAATCAAAAAAAAAAAGATAATTGTAAAAGATTATTTGATATTAATTTTCCTTATAAAATTTTGACATTTGTTAAAATATCTTATGATTAATAAAATATATAGGAAGATAATAAAACAATTTATGTTTTAAAAAATAATTTTTTGCAGGATTGAGCAAGAAAAATATCTGGTGAGTTTATTGCATGTTCTTTCACATCTTCGCGTGTTATCTTTTTTTTGGTGTCACATGAGGAAATAACTAGATATCCTTATCTTCATATTAAACTGATGTTGAATTTTTTCTATAAAAAATATAATTGTCATGCTGTTATACATTAGTTATTGTTACAATTATACTTAGCCGTTTGTACATATAGATGTAGTGGTGAACATGAATCGGATATCCGGATTTTTGGAGATATTCTGATCCGATCCATTTTTTTATTGTAATCAATTATTTGATCCAATACGATCTGTAGCCACACGGATATTCAGTGCTCCGGATATTCAGATAATTTTAGATTTTCGACCGGATATCCGATTCAATCCGCAAAAATAAATTAAAAATTAGTAAATAAATCACAATTCCAAAATAAGATAAAATAATAATAACATTTTATTACAAAAAATAAAATTTATTACTTTTAAAATTCTAATAAATAACTTAATAAATTTATTAAAAAGTACTATAAAACTTATATACAATATAATATTTATATAATTATATATATATACGTCTTTACATACATGTATATGTATTCATATAACGGATCAGATCATATATTCATTCTTAATAATATTAGTATTTTGTGATTTGCTTCGTTTCTTACTGATATTCTTAATAATATTAGTATTATATAAAGCTTGGTTCTTCAAAGTTACTAATTAACATGATCGCGACACGTGTCATTAAAATTTTTAAGATTGCGACATGTGTTAATCTAAATTATAATTAAAAATATATATTAAGATAATAACAAAAACAAATTTTGTTAAAAAAGTAATTGTAAGTATATCTAATAGTAATTTTCCATTTTAAAATCCTAAACAAAACATAATTGCAAATAATTATTTGATAGTAATTTTTCTTTTAATATTTTTAAAGAGGTTAAAATTTATAATGATATAAAATATATATACTAAGATAACAAAAAACGAATTTTGAAATAAATTAATTTTAAAATTGATTTAATAGTAAAAAGGAAATTTTTAAAAATAGTTAATAATATTCTAAAATTACTTAATAGGAAACTTGGTTATTCAAAGTTGTTATTTAACATGATTATGACACATGACTGTTATATATTTAAAATTGTGATATATGTTAAACTACTTCATAATTTTAAATAAATATATAACATAATAAAAACGATTTTTGGTGAAATTAATTATATAGTAAATTTCCATTTTAAAAATCTTAAACAAATATTATTTAATAGTAATTTTCTGTTTTAATAATGCGACATGTTTTAGAATATATCATGATTAAAACAATATATACTAAGAAAATAAAAACAAAAACGAATTTTGTAATTATTTAATAGTAAAAAGGAAAATTTAAAAATTACTTAATAATATTCTTTTAGAAATATTATTTGATAGTAATTTTTCTTTTAATATTTTGAAGTTGTGTTAGAATATCTCATGATTAAAAATATATATACTAATAAAATTAAAAGAAATTGAAGAAATAATTTTCGTAATTTTAATAGTAAAATTTAATTTTAAAAATATTTAATTGTAAAATTTAATTTTAAAAAATTATTTAATAGTAATATTAAGAAAATTTCCTTTTTACAAATCTTAAAGAAGAGAAGTTTGTAAAATAACTTATTTAATACTAATTTTCCTTTTCCAAAATCCAAAAAAAAAGATAATTGTAAAAGATTATTTGATATTAATTTTCCTTATAAAATTTTGACATTTGTTAAAATATCTTATGATTAATAAAATATATAGGAAGATAATAAAAACAATTTATGTTTTAAAAAGTAATTTTTTGCAGGATTGAGCAAGAAAAATATCTGGTGAGTTTTATTGCATGTTCTTTCACATCTTCGCGTGTTATCTTTTTTTTTTGGTGTCACATGAGGAAATAACTAGATATCATTATCTTCATATTAAACTGATGTTGAATTTTTTCTATAAAAAATATAATTGTCATGTTGTTATACATTAGTTATTGTTACAATTATACTTAGCCGTTTGTACATATAGATGTAGTGGTGAACATGAATCGGATATCTGGATTTTTGGAGATATTCTGATCCGATCCATTTTTTTATTGTAATCAATTATTTGATCCAATATGATCTGTAGCCACACGGATATTCAGTGCTCCGGATATTCAGATAATTTTAGATTTTCGACCGGATATCCGATTCGATCCGCAAAAATAAATTAAAATTAGTAAATAAATCACAAATTCCAAAAATAAGATAAAATAATAATAACATTTGTTACAAAAATAAAAATTTGTTACTTTTAAAATTCTAATAAATAACTTAATAAATTTATTAAAAGGTACTATAAAACTTATATACAATATAATATTTATATAATTATATATATATATATACGTCTTTACATACATGTATATGTATTCATATAACGGATCAGATCAGATATTCATTCTTAATAATATTAGTATTTTGTGATTTGCTTCGTTTCTTACAGATATTGCATATAAGTATTTTCTTTGCTTCGTAGAGTTACATATATTTGGAATTTCAGTTCAAATCGAAACAGATAAAATCAAAATTTACGGATATTTTGTCCAACTGTTATGCTATTGTGACTAAGTTAATGTGACTATTATGCTTATATGTGATTATGATTATGTGTGTTTATTCTTATCAACATATAAAAATTGCTTATGTTGTTGTAGATCATGCTACTACGAAATTTAAATCAAAAAGAACGATTTTCCAATGGATTGTTGTAGGTCATGCTATTAAGGAATTTAAATAAAAAAGGAAGATTTTCCAATAGAATAATGTTATGAATAACTCGCCTATACAACATGAATATTGAAGCCGAAATACTAACCGGAAGTTATGTGGAAAAACAGATTTGTATTCCTAGAATAAGTCTCATACCGACGAATGTAAAATGATCTTTCAAAATGAAAAGAATTCAATTTTCTATAAGAGTGTTCTATGAAATGACTATCAACCAAAGTTAAGGTCAAAGCTTAAAAAGTTGGTCTATTTGTCAAGTCTAGTCTTACAATTATATGTCGCACTATCAAGAGTCACTACAACTGGAGAACTTTAAATTTTTAAAACATAGCGACAATAGTGTTTTACAAAATATTGTATATAGAAAAAGATGTTAAAGTCACACCATAAATGTTGAAGTAAATAAATTTGATGTTTTATCTAGAAATATATTCGATATTTAGGTGACTATCGCTAAAACATATTGACTGGTGTTATGTAATATTAATATTTTTAATTGTGTCGTTTTTAGTTTGTCTTACACAATATAAACAATATAGAGAGTTCACAGTTCTATATATATCAAAGACGCCTACCCAACCATGGCTTCCCAACACTAATATTGATGGTATATTTCATATAATCTTTTATAGCTTAATATGTTATATTCAGACTCCCTACAAAATCAGTTGTAGGGAGTCGGAATGAGAGAAAGCATATTTTAAATATTATATGAAATAAAACGTAGATTAAGACATATGTAAGATATAATCTAAAGGAAATAAAAATAACAAAACAAAAACAGAAATATGGGCGGTTAGACCAGCCACTTAAACATAAAACAAAAGATTAAAAGCATAAAACCAAACAAGAAGTATTGAAATCTTATTTATTAAAACTTACTTAAAAGGAGATTGAAGCAATGTTCTCGATTACAAGGATGAGAGAGGATGAAAGAGAGGATATGAGTGAAGGAAAAAGAGAATGAGAGAATGAGAACCTGCTCTACAACTGAAGCAAAGACTCCTTTATATAGGAGTTTACAAGGGTGCAGTTATACATAAAAATTTAAATTTAAAAATAAAAGTGGCATATATGGATAATATCACTAGCAAAAGCTAGCTCCATTACGTTCCATAATTGATTGCTGTCTGCTGGAAGTGGACCTTGGTCTTCATGGCTACAGGACATAGCACTTATTAATGTTTTGGATTTTTCTCGGGTATTCCGACAAGAGATCATAGAGAATATTCATAACAATGTAATCGTATCTGACAGATTCGTAACAAAGATTTTTCTTGCTTTTGAGGAGATTTGTATTTCTTGAGGAGAGAGATTAGTCACCACTGTTGCCGAATATTTCTTCATCGATATCCGGCACTTGAGATCCTGAATCGCTTCCTGTAGTATGAGAGACTTGATCGGACATTGACGGTAGAAATTGTAAGGAGATCGCCTTAATTTCTTCTTCAGATTTTGCACCTGCCAACATGGCTAACATTTTGGATTTTTGAGCCAGGAAAATGGTTGTTTCTGGTGTTTGGTTTGGTGTTTGGTTAAGTGTTTGGATTTTCGAGTTTTGTTCCTTTATCCAGGTAAGGATATTTGATGGATAAAGATTCGAGGGAATTTTATATTTATCCCACCACTTGGCTCTGAATTTTCTTTGGATAATAGGGATTGGGTCGGAAGTAAATTCAAGGGTCCATGAAAATACCCAGGGAAAATGAAATTTAGAGTGAAAAAGGGCTAATGGTGGAAATTTCTTTTCTTCTTCAGACGGAATGAAATTTGTCTTGAAGATCTGGAATGATTTTTGGATATTGGGTTTAAATATTTCTGTGACAGAACCAAAGTAGTTCCACCATGGCATGAACCAATAGGGAGATTTGGATAAGTTACAAGTGGTGTCAAAGAAGATCAACCACGTGTGTTTGTGTCTAGGAGATTGGATCAAAAAGGAATTGTACCATGCCTGACAATAATCCCAGTAGTTAAAAGGAACATTGTAACAAGGGAGATTTCTAAGATCTTCTGGAAAGTTCAGATTCTCGTTAAGACCATATTCCCAATCACTTGGTGCAATGATTTTATGGATTTTGAAGGTGGAATAAGCGGCATCAGTGTGATTTTCGTTTAGATAAAAGTGTTTGAAGGACACTGAATCCGTAATTTCCAAAATGGTTTGAAAGAATAACACAGTTTTATCTGTATTATGAGGTTTGAAGAAATTATTTTTCCCAAAATATTTTTCCAGCGTTAAAAATGGATCATTGTTTACAAAAAATCCTTTTTCAATATTTATAATATTTTGGTAGGTATGTTTTTCGAAATATTCAGAGGGAATGTTTTGGGAAATCTCCTTCAAAATAATCTGGGAATTATTTGAAGGTTTTGAAATAATTTTAGAGGTCTGGTTTTCTCTTGAAATCATTTTTGAAGGGACCTCGTTAGATTTTGAAATAGCTTGAGAAGGAAAGTTTTTGGAAGATTCTCCGGACTCTTGTTTCGTAAAACTGAGCTCGAAAGCTTTTTGTAATTGTAACATTTGGTTCATGATGGCTTCTGGTGTTTGAAGAGATTTTGGGGTGGCTGATATTTCTTCTTTTTTAGCACTCTTTTTTGTAACTGTAATCCAAGGTTCGGTTTTTGGGTGAGTATTTTTTGGTTCGGGTTTTTCTGAGATTGGTTCCAAGGGAATTCCTTTGCCTTTGTCAATTATCTTCTTCGGAGGCATTGTACCTGTTTTGGAGAAATTCTCGCGTCAAGAAATCTGGGACAAAGTTTGAATCTCCTTTTATAAATTCAATTTCAAAATCGAAAATACTCAAAATTGCTTGCCACCTTGCAAAAATCTGTTTTGAGGCAAGATTTTTTACGTCTTTTTGTAAAACATCTTTAGCACTTTTGCAATCGATTCTTAAAAGAAATTTTTTGTTTAAGAGATCACTTTGAAACTTTTGAATACATAAAACTATACTTAAAATTTCTTTTTTGATAGTAGAATAGTTCTTTTGGGTGTCATTCCAATGCGACGATGTAAACTGGACAATACTTTCGCGCCCATCTAAATTCTTTTGTTTAAGAATACCCCCATAGCCTACGTCTGAAGCGTCTGTTTCTACGATTTTATCTAGATCCGGATCTGCTATATGCAGACACGGGATTTCTAGGACCTGTTTTTTAATCCTTTGAACTATTTCGGTATGTTCTTTTGTCCATGGAGCTGGATTTTTCTTTAAACGACTATGTAAAGGTTTAGCTATCCTATTAATATTAGGACAAAAATCTAGAACATAATTGAGGCTTCCAAGGAACCTTTGTAATTGAGTTTTATCAATAATTTTGTCTGGAAATTTATTCGCAAATTCTAAAGATCTTTCAATAGGTGTTATCATACCTTGTGATATGTAGTGACCTAGAAATCTTATCTTAGTTTGAAACAGGGACATTTTTGTTTTGGAAACAACTAGACCATTTTTCCTCGCAACATAGTAGAATGTTTTGAGATTTTTGAAATGTTCATCAATAGAATTTGAAAATATTAATATATCATCAATGTACACAATGCAAAATTTTGAATAGTCAGAAAATATATCATTCATGATTCTTTGGAATTCAGAAGGTGCATTTTTTAAACCAAATGGCATTACATTCCATTGGTATTGGCCAAATGGAACAGTAAATGCTGTTTTATAACGATCATTTTCAGATATTTGGATTTGCCAAAATCCTGATTTTAGATCAAACTTTGAAAATATATGGGATGAGTAAAGCCTTTGAAGTAAATCTTTTTTGTTTGGTATTGGATATCTAATCCATTTTAGGGCAGTGTTTAAAGGTTTGTAATTAATTACTAATCTTGGGGTTCCTCTTTCAATTTCAGAATTTTTATTAACATAAAAAGCAGCACAAGACCAAGGAGATCTTGACTTCGAAATTAGTCTTTTATCAAGGAGATCAGATATTTCTTTTCTACAATGTTTTTCTAATTCTGAGTTCATTTGAATTGGACGGGCTTTGGTGGGAATCTCTTTTTCAAGAAAATTTTCGTCATAAGGTAAATCAACAATATGTTGTTTTCGATCCCAAAAAGCGGTTGGTAAATCCGAGCAAATTTCTTTTTCAAATAATTTATTTAAGTTGGAAATTTTTTCTTTTATTTCTTTTGAATTTAAGGTTTCCAAAGTTTTCTGGAGTAATATTTCTGATTTTAAATTTTCCAAGTGGAAGGTTTTACTATGGATTAAAGAGTTTACAAAGTTTTCTTGTATTGAACAAGCTTTTATTAAATTTAGACTTCGCTTCTTTGGCGTTTCTAAAAATTTAAAGGATAATTTTTTATTTTGATGCTTAAATGAAATTGCATCATCCATAACTTTATATGGTGTAATCAAATTAATAAATGGTGTTCCTAAAATAACATTTTGATATATATCATCTGTGAGAACAAATGCAGTTTTAATAAAGATATTTTCTTTTAATATTGAAGCTTCTGTTTTAGAAGTTATACGAAGTTTAGAATTATTTGCAGCAGATAGTTTTTCTCGGGTTTCTAGATGAAAACATTTGGGAACAAGCCCAGTTTTGATGCAATTAAGATCTGCACCAGTATCGAATAAAGCAATTGTATCAATTTTGTACTTTTCAGAAAAAACAATGGTAACTCTGATTTTATATTTTCGCGAAGTTATTTCCCTTAGAACGAAAAGGAAATCATTTGGGGCCATATCCAGAGATTGGATTTGTTCTTTGAGATTTTCATCTTCATTATTTAAGCTATCATTTTCTTGTTCTTCTGAACTAGAATCATGATGACCTTTTGTAGAAGATATAATTGAGTGAAAATACTCAGAATCTCGTTTTTGTTTTTCTTTGAGAATTTTTAGATCATTTTTTACTTCTTTGATTTTAATCCTGAGATCTTGTATCGTTGTTTTTGAGCTATCTTTCTTTCTTTTGTTAAGAATGGTGGTTAGATCATAAGAGGTTTTGGAAGAAGTTGGAACATGGGAGTTTGGAGAACTCTCTGTGTTTTTTACATCTTTTTCGTTTAAAGAAGAAAGGATTTTTTCCAGGAATTTTTGTTTTAGGTTTGGATCAGTAATGGAATTTAGTATTTCGAGTTGTAATTCTTGATCTTTTGTAAGAACATATATATTCTTTTTATTGAACTCTGAATCAGAAGATGAACTATTTAGTTCATCAACCTGAAGGGCTTTTTCCGAAGCCATTGATGAATCAAAGTCATAAGATGAAGAAGAAGAATCATTTAACAGGAGACTAGAGATTTTATTTGTAATTTCTTCTCCGAGGTTGAGTTCCTGGATTTTGCGATTAAGACGACAAAATTTTGAAGTGTGACCTTTCTTATTGCATTTGAAGCAAGTAAGGTTTTTATAGAAGGGTTTTTTGGCTGAGGTTTCCTTTGAGGGAAATTTGTTTTGGGGTTTCTTCCAAGAATTCTCACGATTTCTAAAGTTCTTATAGTTTCTAGAATGTTTTCTAGGTTTATTTTTAGAATAGTAGTTTTTGTTGCAATCTCCAACACAAGATTTATTATCTTGATTGGGATCTATTTCAAATTGTTTACAGAAAGATCCTAATTCTACTTTTGTTCTTTTAAGTTCCCATTTAAGATGTTTCTGGAGTTTCAGATCTTGGCATATCCTAAGACCTTCTTGTTGAACAATACTGATCAACTCTCCATATGTGAAATCATCATAATCTATTATTTGGGTTCCCATGGAATCTCTAATTTTGTTTCTAACTTTGTCTCCTAAGAGATTAGGAAGGCCAGCTAGGAATTTTTCTTTCCAAAAAGGCTGGTTAGAATCTTGACGGAGTAAAACTCTAGTGAGAAAAGTATTTTTATACCATTGGAAATCACTCAGTTTTTTGCACTTAAGATTTGAAAGGAGTTCAGCATTTTTATCCCTAAGGACCGAGGGATCTCCTATAAAGTGTAGGGTTATGGCTATGACTAATGTAGCAACAGCATCTTGTTGAGGATTTCCAAGATTATCTAGAATTGGCACATTGTCTTCATCCATTTTAATTGAATCGAGGATTTCTGTTCGTTGCTGATTGGTTAGGTAACTATCCCACCATCCTTTAAGCTGTCCTGAAAACCCAGCTATGAGGAGTTCAGCCACGGTTTTATCCTCATTTCCTATTTGGGTCCTATAGGCGTTTGCAGCCATTGTCATTTTTTGGAGGAAGCTTAATATGTTATATTCAGATATACCATCAATATTCCAGTCATAGACTGATGATGAGTTAAACCTAGATTGTTCTATTGGTTGGATTTGTCCTAGATCAGGGGCAGAGATTAACTGACGATCTTGATGGTTTTGCCAATCAAGACGGTTTATTTTTGGGGTTGCATTTATATCAGAGCATTCACTAATGTCTGAATCATTTGCTAGGGTGTTTATCTGGATTTTGGAAGTAGGAGTATCAGGTATATCAGAATGATTTGGTAAGCTACTATCTCCTATTTCAACTCTGCTTAATTGACTTTGGAGAGCACGAATGAATTCTAGGTTTGTATCTTGGTAAGTTTTGACGCTTGAATTAGAAATTTGGAAAGGTTTGAACATGGGACTTTTGTTTTTCTTTTCAGAAGGAGATTCCATTGGAGCAGAGTTTTGATTTTGGATTGATTTCTCAATCCTATCAAGTTGTTTGCTTATGGTACCCAGATTAGTGTTTGAAAAATTGTTTTGGACAATAATATTTTTTACGTTAGCTTTATCATCTTCTTGAGGTCTTTTAAAAGGAATTGCTTCAATTGGGGTTCCCAACCAATCTAGTTTTATCCCTTGTGGAGGAGGATGGTTAGAGCGAATAATTTTACCATTAGCAAGAGTTTCCCATTCGGGAGTTTTATTGCGGTTGGTAATGGGATTTACTGTTTTAGAAAAAGGGAAATTTATATTATTTATAGAAGAATAATCTTCAAACCAGTTAAAAAATAAAATTTGTACCTTATTAGTTTGGAGGTAATTGTAAAATTTATTTTGAATATTATTTCTTTCTTTTAAAAAGTTTCTGAAAAACCAAAGCCTTTTTTCACTATTATTTTTAGAATAGAAATCATTTCTTAAAAATTCTTTGTCAATTATAAATTCTTTTTCTAATACATTTAACTCATTTAACATGCTATCTGTAATGGCTGAAAATGTTGGACTTGTTGGTTCAGATTTTGTAACAAATTCATTTTGTGAAAGATCGTTTTCTGCAGAGTAAACCGGTTTTGGGATCTGTGATTGAAAATTAACATTTCTCAAAACAGAATTTGGAATGTCTGAGGTTGAAAACCGTGGACGGAACTTCATACTATTATCTTCTCTAGTAAAATTTAATCCTAATTGTGAGACTCTTCCTAGATCAATAGTTTCTGGATTAGAAGAAGATTCACACATATTAGAAGAAGATCCACACAAATATTCATCAATTTTATATTGATTATTTCTAGTAAACGATAGCTTTACTTTGCCATCATGAAATTGTTCAATATGTTTTAAACGTGTGTTTGGTTCCACAGATTCTTGGGGAGTAGGGAGTTTTGGTTGGACAGCTCCTTCGAGGACCCATTCGTCTGGAAGATTTATATCTTTCCACTGGATGGATCTCGGAATAACGGAGTTGGATCTAGAAAGATCAGTTTGAAGTAACAGGGTCTCCCCTTTTTTGCTAGAAAGTTTTACCTTTGAAGAAAAAGCACTTGTCATAGCTTTGTAATGAACTCTAAAAATCAATGCAATAGGAATTGATCCTTCAATCATTTCATAGTTGTGTGTTTTAACTTGTAATACCAAAGATTTTAAAATATTTTTGTCACTTAGAGAAACAGTAAAGTTTGGATAGCAGTCAAAAGAAATTGTCCAGTACATAAACTAGATTCAACTGAGCTTAGCAAAGAATCTTCAAACACTTTAAACCGTGTGTCTCTCAAAATAGCTAATATTGAAGTATTTAATCCTTCTTTTGAAAGAGGTTTTATACCGACTTGGACTAAACCAATATGAATATATTTAAAATTCTTTTCTCTATGCCTTTGCAAAGCACTTTCAGAAAGCAAATTAATTGTCTCAAAAGGTTTTGTAAGTTGAATATCACGTTCTTCAGTTTTTATAGAAAAATTTGTCCTTAAAAAATTTATTTTCGAGATTTGATAAATTTGATCTTTATGAACTCTTGGGATCTCCCAATTATCAATTGATCCTTGGAAATCATCAATAGTAGTTTCTTGGCTAGTTACTATCTTTTTTGAATCTTTTATAGCTTTCTTTTCCGATCTGGAAGAAGAAGAGGCGGATTGAGATTTGTATGATGAAGATCTAAAATATGATTCCATTTCTGATATTTGTAGGTTAAATCTAAGACTCCTTACAATCCTATCTAGAGAGAGGTTTTGTCTTCCCAACACCTACGGGATAAAGGACCTTATCTAGACCGGCAAAAAACACTCAGGAGGACTAAGACTTAATCCTAAAAGATCAAAAAGAGAAAATTAATAGACCACCAACACAAAATATCAAAGACGCCTACCCAACCATGGCTCTGATACCATAGGGAGTCGGAATGAGAGAAAGCATATTTTAAATATTATATGAAATAAAACGTAGATTAAGACATATGTAAGATATAATCTAAAGGAAATAAAAATAACAAAACAAAAACAGAAATATGGGCGGTTAGACCAGCCACTTAAACATAAAACAAAAGATTAAAAGCATAAAACCAAACAAGAAGTATTGAAATCTTATTTATTAAAACTTACTTAAAAGGAGATTGAAGCAATGTTCTCGATTACAAGGATGAGAGAGGATGAAAGAGAGGATATGAGTGAAGGAAAAAGAGAATGAGAGAATGGGAACCTGCTCTACAACTGAAGCAAAGACTCCTTTATATAGGAGTTTACAAGGGTGCAGTTATACATAAAAATTTAAATTTAAAAATAAAAGTGGCATATATGGATAATATCACTAGCAAAAGCTAGCTCCATTACGTTCCATAATTGATTGCTGTCTGCTGGAAGTGGACCTTGGTCTTCATGGCTACAGGACATAGCACTTATTAATGTTTTGGATTTTTCTCGGGTATTCCGACAAGAGATCATAGAGAATATTCGTAACAATGTAATCGTATCTGACAGATTCGTAACAAAGATTTTTCTTGCTTTTGAGGAAATTTGTATTTCTTGAGGAGAGAGATTAGACACCACTGTTGCCGAATATTTCTTCATCGATATCCGGCACTTGAGATCCTGAATCGCTTCCTGTAGTATGAGAGACTTGATCGGACATTGACGGTAGAAATTGTAAGGAGATCGCCTTAATTTCTTCTTCAGATTTTGCACCTGCCAACATGGCTAACATTTTGGATTTTTGAGCCAGGAAAATGGTTGTTTCTGGTGTTTGGTTTGGTGTTTGGTTAAGTGTTTGGATTTTTGAGTTTTGTTCCTTTATCCAGGTAAGGATATTTGATGGATAAAGATTCGAGGGAATTTTATATTTATCGCACCACTTGACTCTGAATTTTCTTTGGATAATAGGGATTGGGTCGGAAGTAAATTCAAGGGTCCATGAAAATACCCAGGGAAAATGAAATTTAGAGTGAAAAAGGGCTAATGGTGGAAATTTCTTTTCTTCTTCAGACGGAATGAAATTTGTCTTGAAGATCTGGAATGATTTTTGGATATTGGGTTTAAATATTTCTGTGACAGAACCAAAGTAGTTCCACCATGGCATGAACCAATAGGGAGATTTGGATAAGTTACAAGTGGTGTCAAAGAAGATCAACCACGTGTGTTTGTGTCTAGGAGATTGGATCAAAAAGGAATTGTACCATGCCTGACAATAATCCCAGTAGTTAAAAGGAACATTGTAACAAGGGAGATTTCTAAGATCTTCTGGAAAGTTCAGATTCTCGTTAAGACCATATTCCCAATCACTTGGTGCAATGATTTTATGGATTTTGAAGGTGGAATAAGCGGCATCAGTGTGATTTTCGTTTAGATAAAAGTGTTTGAAGGACACTGAATCCGTAATTTCCAAAATGGTTTGAAAGAATAACACAGTTTTATCTGTATTATGAGGTTTGAAGAAATTATTTTTCCCAAAATATTTTTCCAGCGTTAAAAATGGATCATTGTTTACAAAAAATCCTTTTTCAATATTTATAATATTTTGGTAGGTATGTTTTTCGAAATATTCAGAGGGAATGTTTTGGGAAATCTCCTTCAAAATAATCTGGGAATTATTTGAAGGTTTTGAAATAATTTTAGAGGTCTGGTTTTCTCTTGAAATCATTTTTGAAGGGACCTCGTTAGATTTTGAAATAGCTTGAGAAAGAAAGTTTTTGGAAGATTCTCCGGACTCTTGTTTCGTAAAACTGAGCTCGAAAGCTTTTTGTAATTGTAACATTTGGTTCATGATGGCTTCTGGTGTTTGAAGAGATTTTGGGGTGGCTGATATTTCTTCTTTTTTAGCACTCTTTTTTGTAACTGTAATCCAAGGTTCGGTTTTTGGGTGAGTATTTTTTGGTTCGGGTTTTTCTGAGATTGGTTCCAAGGGAATTCCTTTGCCTTTGTCAATTATCTTCTTCGGAGGCATTGTACCTGTTTTGGAGAAATTCTCGCGTCAAGAAATCTGGGACAAAGTTTGAATCTCCTTTTATAAATTCAATTTCAAAATCGAAAATACTCAAAATTGCTTGCCACCTTGCAAAAATCTGTTTTGAGGCAAGATTTTTTACGTCTTTTTGTAAAACATCTTTAGCACTTTTGCAATCGATTCTTAAAAGAAATTTTTTGTTTAAGAGATCACTTTGAAACTTTTGAATACATAAAACTATACTTAAAATTTCTTTTTTGATAGTAGAATAGTTCTTTTGGGTGTCATTCCAATGCGACGATGTAAACTGGACAATACTTTCGCGCCCATCTAAATTCTTTTGTTTAAGAATACCCCCATAGCCTACGTCTGAAGCGTCTGTTTCTACGATTTTATCTAGATCCGGATCTGCTATATGCAGACACGGGATTTCTAGGACCTGTTTTTTAATCCTTTGAACTATTTCGGTATGTTCTTTTGTCCATGGAGCTGGATTTTTCTTTAAACGACTATGTAAAGGTTTAGCTATCCTATTAATATTAGGACAAAAATCTAGAACATAATTGAGGCTTCCAAGGAACCTTTGTAATTGAGTTTTATCAATAATTTTGTCTGGAAATTTATTCGCAAATTCTAAAGATCTTTCAATAGGTGTTATCATACCTTGTGATATGTAGTGACCTAGAAATCTTATCTTAGTTTGAAACAGGGACATTTTTGTTTTGGAAACAACTAGACCATTTTTCCTCGCAACATAGTAGAATGTTTTGAGATTTTTGAAATGTTCATCAATAGAATTTGAAAATATTAATATATCATCAATGTACACAATGCAAAATTTTGAATAGTCAGAAAATATACCATTCATGATTCTTTGGAATTCAGAAGGTGCATTTTTAAACCAAATGGCATTACATTCCATTGGTATTGGCCAAATGGAACAGTAAATGCTGTTTTATAACGATCATTTTCAGATATTTGGATTTGCCAAAATCCTGATTTTAGATCAAACTTTGAAAATATATGGGATGAGTAAAGCCTTTGAAGTAAATCTTTTTTGTTTGGTATTGGATATCTAATCCATTTTAGGGCAGTGTTTAAAGGTTTGTAATTAATTACTAATCTTGGGGTTCCTCTTTCAATTTCAGAATTTTTATTAACATAAAAAGCAGCACAAGACCAAGGAGATCTTGACTTCGAAATTAGTCTTTTATCAAGGAGATCAGATATTTCTTTTCTACAATGTTTTTCTAATTCTGAGTTCATTTGAATTGGACGGGCTTTGGTGGGAATCTCTTTTTCAAGAAAATTTTCGTCATAAGGTAAATCAACAATATGTTGTTTTCGATCCCAAAAAGCGGTTGGTAAATCCGAGCAAATTTCTTTTTCAAATAATTTATTTAAGTTGGAAATTTTTTCTTTTATTTCTTTTGAATTTAAGGTTTCCAAAGTTTTCTGGAGTAATATTTCTGATTTTAATTTTTCCAAGTGGAAGGTTTTACTATGGATTAAAGAGTTTACAAAGTTTTCTTGTATTGAACAAGCTTTTATTAAATTTAGACTTCGCTTCTTTGGCGTTTCTAAAAATTTAAAGGATAATTTTTTATTTTGATGCTTAAATGAAATTGCATCATCCATAACTTTATATGGTGTAATCAAATTAATAAATGGTGTTCCTAAAATAACATTTTGATATATATCATCTGTGAGAACAAATGCAGTTTTAATAAAGATATTTTCTTTTAATATTGAAGCTTCTGTTTTAGAAGTTATACGAAGTTTAGAATTATTTGCAGCAGATAGTTTTTCTCGGGTTTCTAGATGAAAACATTTGGGAACAAGCCCAGTTTTGATGCAATTAAGATCTGCACCAGTATCGAATAAAGCAATTGTATCAATTTTGTACTTTTCAGAAAAAACAATGGTAACTCTGATTTTATATTTTCGCGAAGTTATTTCCCTTAGAACGAAAAGGAAATCATTTGGGGCCATATCCAGAGATTGGATTTGTTCTTTGAGATTTTCATCTTCATTATTTAAGCTATCATTTTCTTGTTCTTCTGAACTAGAATCATGATGACCTTTTGTAGAAGATATAATTGAGTGAAAATACTCAGAATCTCGTTTTTGTTTTTCTTTGAGAATTTTTAGATCATTTTTTACTTCTTTGATTTCAATCCTGAGATCTTGTATCGTTGTTTTTGAGCTATCTTTCTTTCTTTTGTTAAGAATGGTGGTTAGATCATAAGAGGTTTTGGAAGAAGTTGGAACATGGGAGTTTGGAGAACTCTCTGTGTTTTTTACATCTTTTTCGTTTAAAGAAGAAAGGATTTTTTCCAGGAATTTTTGTTTTAGGTTTGGATCAGTAATGGAATTTAGTATTTCGAGTTGTAATTCTTGATCTTTTGTAAGAACATATATATTCTTTTTATTGAACTCTGAATCAGAAGATGAACTATTTAGTTCATCAACCTGAAGGGCTTTTTCCGAAGCCATTGATGAATCAGAGTCATAAGATGAAGAAGAAGAATCATTTAACAGGAGACTAGAGATTTTATTTGTAATTTCTTCTCCGAGGTTGAGTTCCTGGATTTTGCGATTAAGACGACAAAATTTTGAAGTGTGACCTTTCTTATTGCATTTGAAGCAAGTAAGGTTTTTATAGAAGGGTTTTTTGGCTGAGGTTTCCTTTGAGGGAAATTTGTTTTGGGTTTCTTCCAAGAATTCTCACGATTTCTAAAGTTCTTATAGTTTCTAGAATGTTTTCTAGGTTTATTTTTAGAATAGTAGTTTTTGTTGCAATCTCCAACACAAGATTTATTACCTTGATTGGGATCTATTTCAAATTGTTTACAGAAAGATCCTAATTCTACTTTTGTTCTTTTAAGTTCCCATTTAAGATGTTTCTGGAGTTTCAGATCTTGGCATATCCTAAGACCTTCTTGTTGAACAATACTGATCAACTCTCCATATGTGAAATCATCATAATCTATTATTTGGGTTCCCATGGAATCTCTAATTTTGTTTCTAACTTTGTCTCCTAAGAGATTAGGAAGGCCAGCTAGGAATTTTTCTTTCCAAAAGGCTGGTTAGAATCTTGACGGAGTAAAACTCTAGTGAGAAAAGTATTTTTATACCATTGGAAATCACTCAGTTTTTTGCACTTAAGATTTGAAAGGAGTTCAGCATTTTTATCCCTAAGGACCGAGGGATCTCCTATAAAGTGTAGGGTTATGGCTATGACTAATGTAGCAACAGCATCTTGTTGAGGATTTCCAAGATTATCTAGAATTGGCACATTGTCTTCATCCATTTTAATTGAATCGAGGATTTCTGTTCGTTGCTGATTGGTTAGGTAATTATCCCACCATCCTTTAAGCTGTCCTGAAAACCCAGCTATGAGGAGTTCAGCCACGGTTTTATCCTCATTTCCTATTTGGGTCCTATAGGCGTTTGCAGCCATTGTCATTTTTTGGAGGAAGCTTAATATGTTATATTCAGATATACCATCAATATTCCAGTCATAGACTGATGATGAGTTAAACCTAGATTGTTCTATTGGTTGGATTTGTCCTAGATCAGGGGCAGAGATTAACTGACGATCTTGATGGTTTTGCCAATCAAGACGGTTTATTTTTGGGGTTGCATTTATATCAGAGCATTCACTAATGTCTGAATCATTTGCTAGGGTGTTTATCTGGATTTTGGAAGTAGGAGTATCAGGTATATCAGAATGATTTGGTAAGCTACTATCTCCTATTTCAACTCTGCTTAATTGACTTTGGAGAGCACGAATGAATTCTAGGTTTGTATCTTGGTAAGTTTTGACGCTTGAATTAGAAATTTGGAAAGGTTTGAACATGGGACTTTTGTTTTTCTTTTCAGAAGGAGATTCCATTGGAGCAGAGTTTTGTACCTGTTTGGAGAAGGAGATCTTTGATATTTTGTGTGGTGGTCAGAGCCATAATGGTAAGGATTAAATACCATGGCTCTGATACTATTGGTTCATATGTAAGATATAATCAGAGCCATGGTATCCAAATCATTTGTAAGATATAATCTAATATTTTGATTTGGGAATACAAAATATTTTGATATCATTTAACACCATAGGGACTCCTTTATTTCTTCAAAAATGGTGTTCCTAAAATAACATTTTGATATATATCATCTGTGAGAACAAATGCAGTTTTAATAAAGATATTTTCTTTTAATATTGAAGCTTCTGTTTTAGAAGTTATACGAAGTTTAGAATTATTTGCAGCAGATAGTTTTTCTCGGGTTTCTAGATGAAAACATTTGGGAACAAGCCCAGTTTTGATGCAATTAAGATCTGCACCAGTATCGAATAAAGCAATTGTATCAATTTTGTACTTTTCAGAAAAAACAATGGTAACTCTGATTTTATATTTTCGCGAAGTTATTTCCCTTAGAACGAAAAGGAAATCATTTGGGGCCATATCCAGAGATTGGATTTGTTCTTTGAGATTTTCATCTTCATTATTTAAGCTATCATTTTCTTGTTCTTCTGAACTAGAATCATGATGACCTTTTGTAGAAGATATAATTGAGTGAAAATACTCAGAATCTCGTTTTTGTTTTTCTTTGAGAATTTTTAGATCATTTTTTACTTCTTTGATTTCAATCCTGAGATCTTGTATCGTTGTTTTTGAGCTATCTTTCTTTCTTTGTTAAGAATGGTGGTTATATATATATATATATATATATATATATATATATATATATATATATTTAATATTTTTAACAAAAATAACTTATTTATTAATATGAAACTGCAAACAAATAGTCCCAAACCACAAACGGTCTTGGGCAAGGTCCGAAAAAAAGAAACACTTCTAAAGCTGCACACGGCTCTAAACAAAGATTTTCCAAAGCTGAATCCTTCACAAACCAAAGAAAGTTAGCCATACCGCCAATACAGAATCCTGTCCTGTGATGAGCATTTGCCTACGAGCCAACGGGTCAAGTCTGAGTTTAATGGTTTGTTGAATCTCTGCAATAAGAGTGCTTGTAGCCTTCCTTTCAACCGAGTGAATTCTCCTATTCCTCTCTTTCCAGATCATGTACAGCACCGCTTGAAACACAAGCCTAACAACCAGAGTTAAATTCTTGTCTCTCGCTGGGTTCACAAGCCATCGTAATACAGCTTCAAAATCGTGGGGAGGAGCCAAGTTCATCGTAGACATAAAATAGTTCCAAACTCGGGAGCTAAAGGAGCAGTTAAAAAACAAATGTTGCCTGCTCTCTATAGACCCCGAACACAGAACACAGCTCGATGGCACTTGCAGTCCCCAACTTATGAATCTATCTCTAGTAACCATCCTGTTACGAGCAGCAATCCAGGAAATAAAGGCATGCTTAGGAATTTCCCATTAAACCAAATTGCCTTATGCCAGAAAACCTCAACTGGAGATGGGTGTAGGACTCTCCAAGTCTCACTTGTTGAGAATACTCCAGTACCCTGTCCAGGCTGTGGGAACCACCAATATTTATCATCCTCTTCAGCATCAATGATCTCCTGCGCATCAGGAAGACACTCTTTTAGGAGAGTAATCGTTGGACTTCTGCTCCTACTGCGATCCAACCACCATCCCTCACTTGTAAGTGCATCAGCAACAACTGCGTTGATGCTCAACCCTGACACCATAGGACCATTCTCCCCCACCAACTCAATCAATGGTCCTAAAGATGTCCAATTATCAAACCAAAAACTAGCTGTAGTACCTGCTCTCACTTCACAAACAACCATTGGTCTAGCAATAGGTCTCAATCTGCAAATTGAACGCCATATCCAACTCCCTCTCCTATTAGGCTCCAATTCCCAGAAGTTCTCGGTACCAATTAAGTTCCTTCGCACCCAAGAGACCCATAAAGAACCTCCCGCAGTTAAGATAAGCCAGATTAGCTTCAATCCCAGAACCTGATTCCACTCCGCGAGTCTTTTAAGACCCAATCCGCCTGCTTCTTTCGGTGTGCATACTGATTCCCACGCAATCTTTGCACCTCTAGCTGAATTTGGTGCACCGCTCCACAGGAAAGCTCCACACATTCTTTCCAATATGCTTATGCAATCAGCTGGGATGATAAACATAGAGGCCCAAAAGGAAATAGTATAGTAGATTACAGCTTGAATTAACTGAAACCTTCCAGCAAAAGATAGATGCTTCACTGTCCAGGAATTGAAACGAGCTGCAATTTTATCCAGGAGAGGCTGAAAATCTGACCTCGTCATCTTCTTAGGAGAAAGGGGAACTCCTAGATAGCGCAGAGGTAAAGAACCCTGAGCAATACCCAACTGGTTTGCTAGTGCTCTACACCGACTAGCATCCCCTCCATCCAAGAGCAATTCTGTTTTTTGCCGATTGATCCTCAGCCCTGAAATCAACCTAAACTCCTCTAGAATTTGCAAGATTCCTCTCAGTGAGTCCTCTGTCCCATCGAAGAAGATTAGCACATCATCTGCAAAACTTAAATGAGTAATCAGAGGCGCTTCACATTCCGGATGAATACCAAACTTCCCCTCTATAGCCCCTTTATCTAGCATTTTAGACAGGACATCCATTGCAATCACGAATAAGAGAGAAGAAATCGGATCTCCTTGCCTTAGCCCTTTTTCCCCGGGAAAAAACCATTTAGCTCTCCATTCACTACTACGCTGTAAGATGGTGTGGTTACACATTCCTTTAGCCAGTCGATAAAGCGATCTGGGAGCTCAATGACGTGCAAAACTCTGAAGAGGAAGTCCCAATTAAGATTATCATATGCTTTAGATATGTCAATCTTTAGACATCCCCTAGTGGTCGGGCCTTGAGCATTGAAATCCTTCACTAACTCCGTCGCCAATAACACATTTTCGCACAAAAGCCTTTCTTGAACAAACCCCACTTGATTTTCTGAACAATATCCGAAACACAAAGCTTCAGCTTCCTCTTAAGCAGCCTAGCCATCACTTTATAAACTGTGGTGCACAGGGAAATCGGTCTGAACTGACTTAGCTGATCAGCCCCTATCACTTTCGGAATAAGAGATATGACAGTGGCGTTGAACTGCCTTAACATCCTGCCTGCAGTAAAGAACTCCTTGATTGCTTCAATAGAATCCTTACCGACAATATCCCACGACTCCCAGAAAAAACTCAGCAGAGAAACCGTCTGGCCCCGGTGCCTTATTTTTCGGCATGGCAAAGATCACCGACTTAATAGCTTCATCTGTCGGAATGCTCACCAACTGCTCAGAGATCTCTTGGGGGCATCTATACGAGAGTAGGTCCCTCAACGCCTCCAAAGAGATATCTTGAATTTGATCATCCACTGAACCAAGCAGATTCTGGAAAAAAGCCACCACCATCTCTCTGATTTGCGACATATTGAAAACACGGTTGCCCGCTCCATCCATGAGATAGCTTATGCAGTTTCTCATTTGGTGAGCAAGCACTGCTTTGTAGAAGAAAGTAGTGTTGGCGTCCCCACAGTCCAACCAGCGAATTCTTGCCTTCCTACTAAAGAAAATCTCTTGTGCTGACTCAAAAAACTGTCATTTCTTGCGCGCAACAAATTCTTGACGGAATAGAGAGTCAGATGGAGAGGAGAGCAAATCTAGCTGGATCAGCTTTAAGTTCTCTAAAGCTTCCTTGGCTCTTTGTTGAATATTACCGAACCCTTCTCTATTCAGTCTACGACATGTAGCTTTTGCTTTCTTCAACCTCTGTCCCAAAGAGAACAACTTGGAGCCCACCGGAATACTTTCCTCCCACGCCTTCAACATCTCCACTATAAAGTTTGGATGTGAAGAGATGAAAGAAAAATATTTGAAACTACACTTTCTAGTCAACGGGAGAAAGGAGAACGACATAACTGCTGGCGAATGATCAGAGTCTCCCGGAGCTTCAAACACGCAGACAGCCTCCGGATACTTCTCCCTCCACCTCTCATTGCAAAGGACTCTATCCAACTTCCTCAAAATTGGATCCTTCGGACGGTGATTAGACCAAGTGAAAAAAGACCCTCTGATATCCAAGTCTGAAAGGTTACTGTCCTCTAAAGTCCTCTGAAACTCCTCCATCCCTCGCACCGGGAGATCGTAGGGTTGCAATGAAAAGTGTTCTGCCGCCGTGAGAATTTGATTAAAGTCTCCAAGCACGAGCAAAGGCGAAGCTGCCACCAACGAATTGCTTGCTGCTATGACTAGATCCCTCCAAAGCAAACTTCTCTCCGATTCATTATTTCTAGCATAAATGAAACCAAGTGTGCAACTGTTACCCGGCGCAGGATCCAAAACTCCACACAAAATTAGCTGATCTGTCTTTAGGTACACCACTACTGACAAATTTGATCTCCACAAAAGCCAGATCCTACCTCCTGCTGCTTCTGAATAATTGCTGTCATACCTCCAACCCGGAGCAACTGCTCCCAAAATTGAAACAAGATTCTCTTCCTGTACATGAGTTTCCAACAATGCTCCAACTGATGACCCCAGATTCTGAAGCCAATCCCGGACCACTCTCTGACGACCAGAACTATTTATTCCTCTAACGTTCCAACTAAATATCTTCATATATACAAAAGATTGGGTAAGAGACTGATCAGTTACTCTTACCCGAGGAGCTCCTCGGAGTAAGATACTTTGCTGACTTTGGAGGAGAACCCACTTCTACCATAGATTTCCAGAGTTCCATTTGTCTAATAGCTCTCCTGTATTTCTTAGAATTCTTAGTAAACCAAACTGGTTCCACCTCTGCACTACCATCTGCCACTTCCTCACTGATCTCCTTTCCCTTATCTGAACCACTCTGCGCAGCCTCCACGATCTCTCCTTCTTCAGCTATATCAGAACCTGAGACCTCCCTCTCTACCCCACTTCCTACACTGCCAACAGCTTCACCTGAACCTTTCTCAAGAATCTGGCCCACTGGAATCTGCGCCTCCGGGATGATTATAGCCCCCCCCCCCATTATCAACCTCCGGGGGAGAGCTCAACGCCCTTGCTCTCGCTCTAGCTCTCGAACGGGATCTGCGACGAGATCTTGACCTGGCCTTGACATTTTGAGCCTTCGCATCCACCTCCCGATTCTCACTTAAATCAGATTCGCGATTCTCACTTAAAGCAGTTTCGCTCTTCTCAACCAAAAGCATTTCCTCCGACGACTTTACTACACTGATCACCTTCTCCAACTTCTCTTTCTTCTTCGGCATCGATCTCCTCATGAGAGGTTTATGGCATCTGTTTAACAAATGGCCAAACCTGCCACAATTTATGCACTTTGGAGGAAGACTTGGATACTCAATATCAACTCTCACTGCGTTGCCTTGAGTGTCTCTTACTTCCACCACTTCCGGAAGAGACTTTGAGAGATCGACCTCAACTTTAACTTTGGTATCTCCAAAGTGAAATGGATCCAACCTCGATTTCTCTGTATGAAGGGGTTCACCAACTCCACTAGCCACCACGCTAATACCATCAAGCGAATACAGCTGCGGCAGCACATTCTTGAGGATAACCCATCTCGGAGCAAATATCAGTTCTTGAGCAGCTAGATTCCCATCGGCTGTCCAAGGATACACAGAAAAATCACAACGGTCTGCCTGCCAGTATCCAACCTGCAGGACCCATTCTCTCGTCTGCACTGAAGGAATGAAGATCAGAACGCAAGTGTCGGACACCGTACGAACAGTGATTCTCCCAAACTTCCCCCAAACCGGGTTTAAGTCTGCGACAATCTTCTCTGCTGAGGGTCTGCGACCATGGAAATGAGCAACCACGTGGTCCTTCCAGAGTTCCGAAGTCTTCCAAAGCACCGACTCCGGCGCTTGCACTACCGGAGTTCCATCGGCCAAAAAAGACGGATTTGAGATTTTCCGCAGGTTCCGAAGCGAAGCCTTAAATCGCGCCGCGTAGGAGGGGACCCGAGCGGCTGGAATCGACGTTGGGAGCATCGGAGACTGGAGTTTCATCTCCAAACTGCGGGTGAGAGAGGTGTTTCCTCGATCTGCGAGAACTGACGGACTAGCTCCTCCTGGGTCGATTGGAGAGCTTGAGGAGGGAGAGGTCACTGGATTCGCCATCAAAGGGAAAGGAGACTCGGATTTCTTCTCGTCAACCGACGTGAGGTCGGCCAACGGCGGATTCAACCGGAACCCTAGCTATCGCCTGTAGTCGCCCTTTTTGTCGCATGTCGCCTGTCGCCCTATGAATATATATGTGTACCAATAGCCTAATCATTTGATCATTCTATATATTTCAATTAACTATAGCTAATATTATTTTGAAAAATCATAAAAAGTGAATTATTTATTAAAAAATAAAAATATCAATGTACTATTTAAAACACCATTATTATTGAAATATAATATCAATAAAAAATTATGTAAGAAAACAGATTATTGTTATTAAAATTTCACCAATATATACTGAAAATTCAAGAACTAACGTGAGAAAAATATTTCCAATCTTTTTATGTGTTCCTAAATTAAAACATCAAATAAAACCCGTGCAACGCACGGGTCCATATCTAGTATATATATAATTTGATGTAAGAAAAATACTTGTACTATTATTTAGCTTATTTTATTAATGTTATATTTATATTTATATTATTTTAATAGTGTTACCAAAAATAAATATTTATATATAAAATTTACATTATTGAATTATTAATCATTACCATATTTAAAATACTTACCACAAATATAAATCTTTATAAATGAAATTTTGCATATCACAATTAAACCTTATCATTTTTTGATCAAAATAAATACGGTGATGACATATGTATAACAAATCACTTATCAATGTCAACTAGGATATATATGAGAGAGTTGTTCTACCACTATTTTTGGTGTACGTTCTATTAACATCTTTGGTTTCTACTTATTTTCTTACTAGTTTTTGGTCACATGTCTTATAATTCCTCTAAAAAGTGTCATTTGATTTTTTTACACATATTAATAAAATCATTAAAATGTATTTATGTTCTTAATAAAAACATTAATTTTACCAATAATTTTAAGATAAATAAAATTATTTATAAATCAAAATATTGTAATCAATATTAAGCTCAAATAAATATAAATTATATTAATATTTTAAAATAATATTTTTATGTAACAAAAATTTGTCAAAGTTACACTTTTAATAAAACAAGCTTACTGTTTACTTAAGTAGAGATTGTTCTTGGAATCTGAGGATGGGTCTTTACACTCGGGGAATCTTTAGTGTAATTTTGATTGTTCTCTTTGTTAATCAAATAAACAATGCTCCCTCCGTTTTAAAATGATCCATGTTTTAAAAAAAAATGTTTCTAAAAAATTTATATTTTACATTTCCAATGTACGTAATAATGAAAAATTGTAAAATGGTAATGTTTGCTGAATTTTGATTGGTTAGAAATCGTAGGAAATAGCTAAACACCGAAAATAATACATTTATTGTCAAAATTTTACGTGTTTTCTTAATAAATGTGAAAACTCTAGAATATGCAATATTTTGGAATGGAGGGAGTAGTTGTGTGCTTAAGATAATCTTCAAGACAAAAAATGTAAAGGAATTAGAGGAGACTGGAGAGTAGATCCTTGTTGATTAAAGATCAGTACAGTTCTTAGTTTTTTTCTTAATAATGAACCATAGTTTATGTTGTTGTACATGTGATTCTACTAAACATCTTAATTAGGTTTTTTTTGTTTGATATGATCTGCTGTTTATCTTTTGTCCACAATATGATTCTACAGTATTGTCATTTGGTGTTGCAGGAGGAGAATTCTAATTTCTAAAGTGTTCTTCTAGCGAAATTTGAAAGGTGCATCCTTCATTAACACCACATAGACTCCAAATGTATTATCTAGCTAGTACCATCCGATAAAACACAGAACTTAAAGTATTCAAAAACAATAACAACAAGTCATTCTTCTTTCAGTTCATTTTAGTAATGACATGTTATTTAGCATATTTGGAGAAAACTACGAAACAGAAAATGGCAAACTAGCAAAAGTACTATGAAGAAAGACTTTAAAGCTCTAAGGAAAGAAGAGACTGCACTGATCTCTAAAGGCCAAATGTTGGATCCATTCCCTATGTATGGCTGTCCTCGATAACAGGTCCGGGGAAAATCTCAATGGTATCACCGTTAGCTACTAGGTTCATGCTGAAGGACTTATCATCGTCCAACACTCTCTCTTTGTGCAGAAACACTCTCTCTTTGTGCAGAAGGAAATACCCTTCTGCAGGCAGGTCTAACTGATACTCCAGTTCTTTCTTCAGCTCTTCAACGTTATCAGTCGTGTTCACCTCCAACAGAAACTTTCTCCCAGGTTTATCATATTGCGTCATGGTTATCGTCAGCTTCTGCGGCGGTGGAGACTTCTTGGTTTGAAACGCTTGACTGCTGCTCTCTTCTGTTGAGTTTGACTGTACTGGAGAATGCTCCGTTGGAAACACTTGGTTCTTGTTGATGATCTCGTCGGATGTACTCGCAAGCCAGCTACTCTGAACGTTATCGGTTAAGATATGACGATAGTCACCAAACGAGAAGTCTTCAAATATGCTGGAGTGATCCGTTTGGAACATGTTGTTCTCGTTGGCGATAGCTTCTGTTGTACTCGCAGGCCAGTGACTTCGAATGTTAGTGAAATCCTCACCGAGCGACAAGTCTCCAAAAGTGTTAGATGGAAGAGATGGCTCCCTCTGAAGCAAATCTTGGTTCATCTTGTTTCTCCCCAATGATTCTTGAATCTTGACGTTGTCTCCAAAGGTTGCCCCATGCCAGAAACCTTGCTTCAGACTGATATCTTGAGGCATCTCTGGAAACAGATCGTGGTTGCTCACGAGCCGATATTGATTATAGAAAGCTCCACTTGCATTTGACGGTGGCACATGGTTGCTCCTCGCCGTCGTACGCGCATCGTGACTATAGAAAGATGCACTTGCATGCGACGGTGGCACTGGAGATATCTGCCTTTGACGAAAAACTTGATTGCTCCTCGGCATCATACGCAAATCTTGATTAAAGAAAGATTCACTTGCATGGGACGGTGGCACTTGGTTGCTCCTCGCCATCGTACGCGGATCTTGATTAAAGAAAGATGCATTTGCATGTGACGGTGGGACTTGAGCGTAGTTGCTCCTAGCCATGGAAGGGACGAACCCTTGGATTGCATATGGAGATTGGTGGAGCATTTGATTGTTGACGTGATCATCACGTAACAAGAGGAGGAGGCGAGAGTTGCTGACGAAATGGTATACTCTGAGCTGATAATGATCTACAACAAGTTCTGCGTCATTGAAGTAAAGGGTTTGCATGGAAACAGGGATACCTTGAGAGGTCTCGATACTCTTTTTGATATCAAACACTTTACTACGAGGATCAAGATCAAAGGAGAACGTTGAGCCAAACATAGTGTCCACGAACACCTTCATAACTGTATCATGGTTTTTTTGTTAGTAAGCGAGTATCCAGATAGAAAAACTGAACATAAGGGAAACGATAATATAAGGCAGTAAAACATTTCAGAAAAGCAAAAAGAAAATAGATAAATAAGTAGAGTTGAGATCTGATCTTTTTCTTTAACTCAAAAAATCACCTGAGGTCCTAGGCGGTTTCTGTAAGATTTTTGAATCCCACGATAAAACCACGGAGACTGTTTTGCATCATCCAAGATAGAATTTGCGAGTTTAATATCTACACTGTATTTTCAAGATTTACTTTAAAAAGACTTGAGACACTCTCAGAACTTTTGTATAAGGAAGATTATCTTATGCAAGATTATTAGCGTATTAGTGTATTCTTAATGAAGAATAAGATTTATATGAATGATTTACAAATCTTAGTCATAAAGTAATTTGAACATTTGTCACTAATTTTACTAAGATTTAACCATTTGTCATCAAATCATTTGTCACTAAGTTGATTTAGCTTAGTTATTAAGATAGTTTTGCCACCAAGTTTATGTAGTTTAAACCAATTGTCACAAAAAAAAAAATTGAGCTTAGTCAACAACTTAGTAAAATGTTTTTTCATTGTCCAAAGACAACTTCAACATTTTATCCAGCCCATAAGGTTGCAAATGTTGTGGTCTTTCTCCATACAAAATCAAACATTTATTTTACATTAGATTATATTTGTACTCCACCCATTAGACTTGTAAAAATTCAATTCATACATACTTATTTTTACTAGGCCCTATAAGCTTATAAAAATTATTATCCTCCATATAAGTAAAATTTATCTAAACACATGCAAAACTCAAAAAGATAATGCAGACTCAACTCATTGGACTTAACTAAGACTCGACAGACATACTTTTTTGAGAGCATAAACGTAAACTAACTATATATAATGTAGTAGCACTTTTCAGCCTTGAACTACAATGTTAGTATTTGTCGAATTTACTTTTCAGATAGTGAAAATGATGCATTTCACTCTCTCTGGACTCAACTCAACTCATTGGACTTAATTATACGACTAGACAGATAGATTTTCTGAGAGCATAAATGAAAACTAACTATATATGATGTAGTAGCACTTTTCAGCTTTGAACTACAATGTTAGTATTTGTCAAATTTACTTTTCAGATGGTGAAAATGATGCCTTTAGCTCTCTCTGGACTCAACTCAACTCATTGGACTTAACTATAAGCCTGGACTGACAGACTTTTTGAGAGCATAACGAAAACTAACTATATATGATGTAGTACACTTTTCATCCTTGAACTACAATGTTAATATTTGTCGAATTTACTTTTCAGATGGTGAAAATGAAGCCTTTAACTTCCCCCTCCCCCCATCCTCCCAAAATTACATATAAAATGAGTCAATAGATATAACACACTGAGCCACAATAGTTAAGGTTCTGTCTAGATTTCCCAAGCATCCAATTTCAGAGATAGATCCTTTTCTGAAGGTATCAAAAGGTCCTTGGTAGAGTTATTGATATATGATATGTTCGATTATTTATGAAATTCAGTTCACTTTTGATTTTTTTTTTCAGTTTCGTAAGGTTGGGTTCGCGTCAAACCTATACATTATCATATATAAAAGTTTATTTTTAAAAAATTATTTAATTTTGAAACAAACAACTTTAGAAACAAACCTGCACTTTTTAAGCGCGAGTCAAAATCTAGTTTGTTTTATTTATGAAAAAAAAAACATTATTGTTCAAGAGAAGTGTAAAGCTATAAGGAATTAGAAAAGACAGGGAGTAAATTCCTTGTTGATTAAAGCTATAGTTTTGTATTTAAAATCATGTTTTGAGTCATATTTGGCTAATTCCAGTTATTTTTAACAATGAACCATAGTTTTTGTTTTGTTCGATATGATCTGCTCTTTACCTTCGTCTTCAATATGGTGAAATCTACATAACACCAAATGTGTTCTTTAGCTTAGAACAACCTATCAAACAAATAACTTAAGGTGTTCAACAACAGCAACAAAAAAAAGTCTTTCTCATATCGGTAATAATCACATGTCTTTTAGCATATTTACAGAAAACTGCGAAATTAAAATGCCAAACTCTGAAAAAAGCAAAAGAACAAGGAAGAAAGATAGAAAAGCTATAAGAACATCTCCATTAGGGGTATAAACCCCTAATCCTTAACTGTTCCAAAAAAAAAAATTAAAAAAGTCGTGGAGCCCACATTCTGAGTGAACATGTCTTTTAACAGTCCTTCTGAGTGAACCTGTCTCTTAACTGTTTCGCGGGCTCCACGCCACGTGGCGGCCCGCGATTGGTTCCGCTCTATTTTTTTTTTTTTTTAAGAAAAATCAAAAAGAAAAAAAGAATAATAATAAAAAATTTTATTTTGGAATTCGAGCCCAGTCTTACTAATGGAGATGCTCTAAGGAAAGAACAAAGTGCACAGATTCAAAGACCAAATGTTAGATCCATTCCCTATGTATGGTAGTCTTCATGAGTAATATGTCCGGAAAAAATCTCAATCGTATCACCATGAGATACTCGGTTCCAGTGGAAGGACTTAGAATCTACCAAAACATTCTGTTTGTGCATAAGGAAATACACTTTTGCAGGAAGGTCTAACTGATACTTCTGTTGATTATTCACTAGCTCTTTCTTCAGCTCTTCAACGTTATCACTCGCGTTCACATCCATCACAAACTGACTCCCACGTTTATCATATTGCGTGATTAATACCACGTTTTTTTTAACAATGAAAGTTTATGTTGTTGTACATGTGGTTTTACTAAATACTATACTTAACACGTATTCATTGTTTCGTTTGATATGATCTGCGCTATGTCCACAATATGATCCTACAGTATTGCCATCTGGTGTTGCCGTAGGGGATTTCTAAAGTGTTCTTCTAGCGAAGTTTGTAAGGTGCATCCTCCATTAACACCATATTGACATTTGACGCCAAAGATATTATCTAGCTTAGACCATCCGATCAAACACAGAACTCGAAGTATTCAAAAAACAATAACAACAACTCTTTCTTCATTCAGCTCTTATTAGTAATTACATATCTTTTAGCATATTTGCAGAAAACTATGAAACATAAAATGCCAAAGGTTGAGCAAAGCAAAAGTACTATGAAGGACTTGAAAAAGCTCTAAGGAAAGAAGAGTCTGCACAGAGTAAAAGACCAAATGTTCGATCCATTCCCTATGTATAGAAGTCCTTGATAGGTCCACGTTCGGGAATAATCACAATGGTATCACCGTTAGCTACTCGGTTCATGCTGAAGGACTTCTCATCGTCCAACACTCTCATCTCTTTGTGCAGAAAGAAATACCCTTTTGCAGGCAAGTCTAACTGATACTTCTCCAGCTGTTTCCTCAGCTCTTTAACATTATCGCTCGAGTTCACATCAACAAGAAAGTCACGCCCAGGTTTATCGTACTGCGTCATGGTTACTGTCAGCTTCTGCGGCGGCTGTGGAGACAAATCTTGAATGTTAACGTTGTGGTCTCCCCTTGTCTCAGGCCAGGAACCATCCATTTTCTTGGTTTCTTGTGCTGTCCAAGGCAATGGAGGTCTTGCAAGAAACTCGTCCGCTGAAAACGACGCTAGTACATCGGGTTGATGAATCACTTGACCGTCGCTGCTCACAAGCCGATCTTGATTAAAGAAAGATGCACTTGCATGTGACTGTGGTGGCAGCACTTGGTTGCTCCTCTTCATCGTACGCGGATCTTCATTAAAGAACGATGCACTAGCTGCATGTGACGGTGGCACTTGATCGTAGTTGCTACTCGCCATGGAAGTGGAAGGGACGAAGCCTTGAATGGCATATGGAGATTGCTGGGGCATTTGATTGTTGACGTGTTCACGTCCCTGACTGCTCACAAGCCGATCTTGATTAAAGAAACCTTCACTTGCATGTGACTGTGGTGGCAGCACTTGGTTGCTCCTCGCCATCGTACGCGGATCTTGATTAAAGAACGATGCACTAGCTGCATGGGACGGTGGCACTTGACCGTAGTTGCTACTCGCCATGGAGGTGGAAGGGACGAAGCCTTGAATTGCATATGGAGATTGCTGGGGCATTTGATTGTTGACGTGATCATCACGTAACAAGAGGAGGAGGCGAGACTTGTTGCGAATACGATATGCGTAGAGCTGATTATCTTTAAGAAGCTCCACGCCGTTGAAGAAGAGCCTTTGGGTGGAAACAGGGATGCCACGAGACTTCTCGATCCGCCTTTTGACATCTGACACTCTACTTTGGTAAATCAGATCATCAAAGGAGAACGTTTCGCCAAACATAGTGTCCACGAACACCCACATAACTGATGAACAAGAAAGAGAGAGAGAGCCAAGAGCGAGAGAGAGAGAGAGAACGTAACGTGATGATAATCTGACACGAGAGTTTGATATATATATATATATATATATATCAAGTAATTTCACGTATAAGATGGTTACGTGTCATTTAAGTTAAAGAATCTTAACCGCCAATAACTAAAATGAGCCAGCGGTTAATGCTTGAAACGCAGCGTTTTTGCATGAAAAAAGATTCGTTAACCAGAATCTTCAGTAACCGGACGATTGGTCTTTTTTTTCCTGTTGTTTCCTTGTCCACTTAACGAGCTTTTTTCTGAAGCTTCTGGAAAAATATGAGGCAGAAGGATTTGAACGGATCTTGCGAGGTGAAGTTAATATTTGTAATTTTTTTTGTTTAAAATATTTGTATTCTTTATTCACAAGTAATGAAAACATCCTTTTTACTAATATTGCAAAAAAAGTTTTTAACACAAATTTATATTGGACTTATTTTAAATCATAAATACTAAACTATATTAACATATCCATAAACACATTAGTCGTTCTTCATGCATGAACTTAATATAAAGCGAAGGTTACCCGACGATCAAATAGTTAAGTGGTTGGGATTGTTTCAGGTTGATATGCAGAGTAAGCAAATTTGGAGCTTTTTCGCGCGCCGATGCATGTGTTGAAATCTTTTCCGGAGAATATTATACTTTTGATCATTTGAGATCTCTAGATAAAGAAACAAACTCATTATGTATATGCTCATTTGGGCTTTTAACATGACACAAAGTTTTTTTTTTTTTTTGCTAAAATTTGGTACATGACACAAAGTTGACAAATATTTGTTTTATTTTGAATTGCATGTATTGCTACCTTTTTGATTAACGTAATGCAATACCTCAAAAATTTATTTATAATATTATGGATAACAAATACATACAAAAGTATCGTATGGCTGTGGTAAAGGGACGCAATTTCCACCAGAAAATTTTGCTTTAATGCAAGTCTGTTTGCATTGTGGAACCTCTTTGCAAGTACCTATTATGATCGGCTTCCCTATTCCTTGAGCTTTTGCAAATTCTGCAATTTATTTTGTTTTTTGTGTAGTAATTAGAAAACATAAAAATCCTTAGACATGGATATCTTCCCCTCAGTTATAATGCATTATCCTGATATATTGTAGCAATAAAAACTATGCAGTATGCTTAACTATAAAAATATAACGGGTATATAATAACACAATTCACAAATAAAATCCAAGCTTATAGTTTGAATATTCCATACCTGGATCAAGAGAACAGTGAGACATAAGAAGACAAGAAAAATACATTTACTGCTTAAAGCCATTTTGATCCTTTTGTTTTAGCTCGTTATGTGTGTTTTCTTCTTCTCTTTTGCTAACGAAATTAAATAGTTGCAAAGTTTTTAAAATGTTCGGATTTATTTACTCGCACGATATATACATAGAAGTTTTCTTTGACCGAGACTATATTAGCTTGACTACTTGTTGTGTAGATACATACACCTTCAAGTTTTATGATTTTAGTTTCTTTTATAGGTAACTAGTTTATGTCAGGGGTGGCGTTCGGATACCCATTCGGGTTTGGATCAGATATTTCGGATTTTCGGATATTTCAGTATATGAATATAAAACCCGTTTGGGTATTTCTGTACTTCGGATCGGGTTCATGTATTTTTAATTTAAGTTCAGTTATTTTGGGTCGGGTTCATATATTTTTAAGTTTCTTGTATTTGAAAAAATTTAGCTTTTAACTAACTGACTTTTTAACTTTTAATAGATTAAATGATTAATTGATTTGGAGGTAACATTTCAAAAATAAATAGACATTGATTTACCTATTGTTTTTAGAATTTGGATGTAACTTTTGTTAATACATGAGAATCAACAAGCTTGACATATATTTTAAATGAGTACCAAATCATTTTCTTTGTAATTATATGTATATTATATGTTCTTAAAATATGTGTAATATTAATATTAATATTTTAAATAAAATGAGAGATCTAAACTAGAAATATAAAGATAAGTATACATATATTCTGATAATTTCGGACACCCATTCAGATTCAGATATTATCCATTCGGGTTTGGATATCCAAACCCTCTTAAATCAATTTCTGTTTGGATATTTTTTTATTTTGGTTCGGATTTCGATTCAATTCTTTCGGATCGACTTCAGATACGGGTCGAGATAAAGGATAACCCACCCTAGTTTATGCATAGACCAAAACCGAGTGCTTAAGCCCAATAATACTCCAAGTAAATACTAAAATGGGCTTTACCCGAGTCGGATCGGGCGGGCATTTGAAGAGAAACCCTCAGGCGACTAAAACCCCATCTCGCCTGTTTTAGCCGATTTATCTCTCTCTGTGTGTGGCTAAAGCCATTTCTCTCTTTTGCGTAAGAAGTCAAAATGGCCTCCGTTGCTCTTCGAAACCCTAACTCCAAGCGTCTACTCCCCTTCTCCACTCAGATCTACTCTCGCTGCGGTGGTAGTTCCATCTCTTCCTCTCCCTCGATCTCTCACTCAATCGGAGGAGGAGATGATCTCTCTCCCTCGACCTTCGGAGCTTCTCTCTTGAGATCCATGGCCACCTTTACTCGAAAGTTAGTTCCTTTTTCTTGATTTGAATTTGTTTTTTTTTTGTGTTGATTCATTACCAAACATGACTGTAATACTCTGTTTTTTGTTGTTGCAGTAAACCTCATGTGAATGTCGGAACGATTGGTCATGTAGATCACGGGAAGACCACTTTGACTGCTGCTATCACAAAGGTCTCTCCTTTATTACATTTTCGATGGTGAAGATCGGTTTTTTTTTTTTTTGGAAGTTGATCTTTTACTTGATTGTTTAGGTTCTTGCTGAGGAGGGTAAAGCTAAAGCTATTGCCTTTGATGAGATTGATAAAGCTCCTGAGGAGAAGAAGAGAGGAATCACTATTGCCACGGTCTGTTTGTGCTTATTTTATTTTCTCTGATATAAATAAAGCACAAGGCAGTATTTTTTTTTTTTACTTGGTTTTGTGTAGGCTCATGTGGAGTACGAGACTGCTAAGCGTCACTATGCTCATGTTGATTGCCCTGGTCACGCTGATTATGTTAAGGTAAAACGTCAACATTATTTGTACTTAATATAGGTGTTGGTAATAATAAGAGTTTAGATTTTTATAAGTGTTATGGTCTTAAAAAAAAAAAGAGATTAGTTTTCTAAAAGTCGGTCTAGGTGTCAAATCGGATCTAAACAAAATAAATCCTTTTCTAATTGATCTAGGATCTTCAACAAATTGATCTAGGCGCCTGCCTAATCAACAGTTCCCTATAAAGCAGTCTAGTTACTGCTTAACATTTGAAGTTACTGTACTAGTTTCCTTAGTATAAGGCTGCAAGTTTGCAACTTTACATACATGTTATGCATTTTTTTAGGCTAGTAGCTCCAGTTAAGTTATCATGGCTTTGAAGTATGATTACTGGAATAATTGTTATCTAGGGATGCATCATAATCTTATTATATGCGAGTTGTTTAGTGGAGTAAAAGTGCATTAGTATTTGGGTTTCATCAGCTCTACTTTCATAAACGCTTGAGCTTCACTGCTTCTTCATTTCAGAATATGATTACTGGAGCTGCACAAATGGATGGTGGGATTCTTGTGGTTTCAGGTCCAGATGGACCCATGCCTCAGACCAAGGAACATATTCTACTTGCGCGTCAGGTGTGCATCATTTCAATCTCAACACTTGAAGCTACTCAAAAGTGAATTAGATATTAATTTTGTCATGTATTCCACAGGTTGGCGTTCCATCACTTGTTTGCTTCTTGAACAAAGTTGATGTTGTGGATGATCCAGAGTTGTTGGAGCTTGTTGAGATGGAACTACGTGGTTTGTAAATCTTTTATGTCACATTAATTTATTTATTTTCAAGAATTTTTAAGTTCAAAGCATCTGACATGAACCTATTGTCTTGATCCAGAACTTCTCAGCTTCTACAAGTTTCCTGGTGATGATATCCCCATCATCCGTGGTTCAGCTCTGTGTGCACTTCAGGGCACAAACGATGAAATTGGAAGGCAAGCTATTTTAAAGCTGATGGATGCTGTTGATGAGTACATTCCTGACCCTGTTCGTGTGCTCGACAAACCTTTCTTGATGCCAATTGAAGATGTTTTCTCAATCCAAGTAAAATACTAAATCTCCTTCCTTGTCCTTTTGTGTTACAATAAAAATCAGTTCTGATAGTTTTCTTTTTTCTTAAAAGGGACGTGGAACTGTTGCAACCGGTCGTATTGAGCAAGGAGTCATCAAAGTTGGTGAAGAAGTTGAGATATTGGGTTTAAAAGACGTGAGTGTTGCGTTTATTCAGCCAAAGTGATGATTACTGAAAGCTATATTGCAACTAAGCATTTTCTTGATTTGATTTTTAGGGACCTCCAATGAAATCAACTGTAACTGGGGTTGAGATGTTCAAGAAGATTTTGGATAATGGACAGGTAAAGGCAACCATCAAGAGATTGCAAAGGCATGTGTGATACTGATTAATAATTAAACCTTGGCTTCTATTATGTTAGGCTGGTGATAACGTAGGACTTCTTCTGCGTGGGCTCAAGAGAGAAGACATTCAACGTGGAATGGTAAAAGCTTAAGCATCCTTATTATGATAGCAAAACCAACTTTACTGATGCTTTCTCTCTCTCTCTCTCTCTCTCTCTGTATGGTTTGCTTATTATAGGTGATTGCTAAGCCTGGTTCATGCAAGACGTACAAGAAGTTTGAAGCAGAGATCTACGTGCTCACCAAGGACGAAGGTGGACGTCACACTGCCTTTTTATCAAACTACAGGCCTCAGTTTTACTTGAGGACTGCAGATATCACTGGAAGAGTAGAGTTACCAGAAGAGGTGAAGATGGTTATGCCTGGTGACAATGTCACTGCAGTGTTCGAGCTTATCATGCCTGTCCCACTCGAAATAGGTCAATAATCTTTGAGTCACTACCCTCCCTTTTTGTATGTGATTCCAACAATTTTAGTTTCTGACTTGTTGCTAACGTTTTGGGGAACAGGTCAAAGATTTGCCCTGAGGGAAGGAGGTAGAACAGTTGGAGCTGGTGTTGTATCAAAAGTGATGACTTGAAAAGTTCTCAGAAGGCATCTCTAGGAAGAACCCATCAATGATGTTATTTTTTTTCTTTTGCTCCGCTGCTTTGAGATTTCAACTATATCAAATAACAGAGGGAGAAACATAGTTTAAGTTTCCAACTCTTGATTTGTTGCTTCCTACTCTGTGAAAAACTATTAAAGAGTCACTTCCAGTTCTCACTTTCTGAATTGTTCCTAGCAATTTGATTTTGAATGAATCCAAATCTTTCTGATGTAGTCATCAATGTCCCCAGCAAAACGCTAGGCTAAATGATTATTCTTCTGTTTCTTTTAAGTGATTCAGTTTTCTTAGGCAGATTAAAAAAAATTATTAAATTTATTATTTTCCTTAATTAATATGTTGTTTATTTGATTATTTTAATTTATTTTCTAAAAGAATAATGATAAAAATTAAAAACTATGATATAAATGCACTAAAAACATAAAATAACGTTTAAAACGAAACAAAATTTAAATTCTAAAACAACCATCAATATGAAGTCTAAACCAATTTGAACACTTAAACCGACTTCTATAACATCAGTCCAAAAAAATTGTTTAGTTTAAAGTCCAAAATATTACACCGATTTTTGCAACACTTTTTTTATTCATGGAAAACAACAGATTTTTAGAACATTTGTATTCATGGAAAAACAATCAACGATGAGATTTGCTTGTCCATCAAATCATTGGAAGAGATTCTTACAAAACATTATTACTCTCTGCAAAATTCTTAGACCTCTTGTCTTAGGTTCTACAACAAAATATAATCTTCACATTTATATGCTCAGTACCGAACAAGTTTTAGTCATTTACAAACGACCTTTCAAGCTTTCCATCGAGTAGTAAAAATCAAGATTCTGAAACCGTTACCGCTGAGTCCTCAACATGCAAACCTAAGTGCAAACACAGCGATTACAGTGGCAGCTCTGAAGTAGACCTCCTTGATACTTCTCTCCACATTGTTCACGATCTCATCACCCTTCAAACATGAGCATGGCTTGTTTGCTTTCCTATTGACATGAACAATCACTTCCCTCAGTCTATTCACAGCCCAAGACAGTATCACCAAACTGAAACCAAGTCCGGTGTCGAAGAACTTGTTTGCGCAAAAGGGCACACGCCTTGAAGCAAGGCTACATAGCACAGAGAAGAGCACAGCCATTCCTGTTCCAGCAGCGGTGACTGAAAACTGAGTAAGAAGCTCTGAGAGCTCTCCGCATGATCTCTGTAAAGTGAGTATTGTAGTCTGTTTGTTTTGATGATCATTGCCTATCATTAATGACAGAAGGCTCTCGTAAGCGTGGAGATGGTTCCTTTTGTAGAGGTCTCTCTCTTTAGCTTTACGCTTTGTGTTTTGTTTCTTTGGTGAAGGCTTGAGCCTGGTTTTCTCAGGACTATTGGAATCAAAAGGAAAAGTTGTTTGAATAAGGAGAACATTAACTAACAACAAAAAACATAAAATGATATGAAAGCAAGTAAAAATGATATTTCCTATGTTTCATAATATAAGATGTTTAAAAAAGAATTTATGTTTCAAATACAAGTGTTTTAAGATCAAAATAGCTTTGTTGAAAATTGGTTGACTAATAATATTTTACTGCTTTATTTATGATTGGTTAACTCATTTTCAATTTATATTATTTTATAAAAGTAAGTTTTTTTTATGTCAATGCTTTTAACCAAAACATCTTTGTATTATGGATCAGAGGAAGTATTAGATTTTACCTCTTCAAAGGTGCTAATACTGTAACTGGTGTTAATACTTCACTGCCAAACCTGCTTGAATGAGACAGTAAGCCTTCTTAACACCAAGAGATGAAACACACACAAAAGGAAAGTATAAACTGTGTGATGATCTGATCTATTACCTCTGGAAGTGTGGGATAAGCGGTGAGAGCTGTCTCCATTTTGTTGAATCTCTCGACAAACTGTACTCAGAAGCGACTGAAAGTATATCATTCAGCTCAGCATTGCTACTTGAGGAGAAGAGAAGGTGATCATTTGGTTTCAGAGAGAACTCTGGATTCTCCATCATATCCCTAACGAGATCCAAAACCGGTTTCTCCAAATCTTGATTCAAGTAAAGAACAGAGGAAGCACCGTATGGAAGTAGCTGAGAACTTGATTTCATAGCCTCTAGCTCCATCAATTCAGATAACATAGACATATCAAACCCTCTTTCCTTGAATTCCTCTGACCGAGAGAGTAGAAACTCCATCACTTTCTCTTGTCTCGCGTACTTCTCGGCGATTCCAAAGCTCAGAACCAGAGATTCTGGTGCCTTGTCTGTATCAACCACAATAAAGGAAAGAAAGTTCATGTGAATTGTGGAAACAGAACTAATTTGAGAGTAGTAGAAGTAAATGAGCTTTACCCTTACCATGAACATCCATGAGCAGAGGTTTCATCATGGATGAGTCAAGCTCCACGAATTGGCTAGATTTGTTCAGTGAAGAAACCGGTTTCCATGGTTCCAAGTGGTCTGGATTCAGGTTGAAGGAGCTTGCAGGTATGATCTCTTGTTTTGCTCCAGGGTTCACCAGATAAGACCGGTTACTCTGCATCATTCATTGCCAATGAACACAATCAAACAAGATGCTAAGTAAACATGAACCATTCAAGTAGTCAAACCCAACAAGATACAGATGAAAGACACAAACTTTACACAAACCCACATAAAGTGAATCATTCAAGCTATCGAAACCCAACAAGAGAGCAACGTTACACAAAACCCAGATGAACTGAATCATTTAAGCTGTTAGATCCAACAAGATATGATGAAAGACACCAACTTTACACCAACCCAGATAAATTCAATCATTCGAGATGTAAAATCCAACAAGATATAGCTGAAAGAGACCAACTTTACACAAACCCAGATAAATAAATCATTCAAGCTCTAAAATCTAACAAGATATAAGAAGGAAAGACACCAACTTTACACAAACCCACATAAACTGAACCATTCAAACAGTCAAATCCAACACGATAGAGATAAAAGACACCAACTTTACACAAACCAAGATAGAGTGAATCATTCAAGCTCTCAAATCCAACAAGACATAGATTGAAAGAGACCAACTTTAGACGAACCCAGATAAACTGAAGCAATAAATCAATTAGTTACCTTGATGATCTCAACCTTACTGAGCTCATGAGGAGGACCAAGCCCACCAGGGATTGAATAGCCATGAGAGGTCATGAAGCAAAACTTCATCATTTTTTTTTCTGATAATAATTGAAGAGAAACCAAAATTCAATTCCTTTGGAAGAAAACTCTGTTCCTCGCTTTATCTTCTTCGTCAAAAATCCATGGGGGAGGGAAGAAGAGAAATAAGCAAAAAAGGCTTATCGCTAACGACTCACCTAAGCCGCAGAAACGAGATTTAAGAATCTTCTCGATTTTTTGGCTGTGAGAGAAGAAGACAGGTTGAAATTTAGATTTTTTTGCGGCCTACGTTTGTTCAACTAACAAACAAATTATACATACACAGCTAATTAATTATTTATGTCGACCACAAAACATAATAAAAAATTTTAGTTTTGACATCATAAATATGTTTTTAACATTATTTCAATTTTACAAGTTGCATAATGAATTAAGAAAATACTATTTAATTTACTCTTTTAAAAGCGATTAATACTTATGATTTGTTTTTAATTAATAAATTTAAATATTGTTCTATTTATTATTGTTTTAGTTATTGTTTTACAAATTAGAAAACGTTTTCAATTTTCAGTGTAAAATTTGCTAAATTTTTATGTTATTTAATTATAGTTTAAATTCATTATATTATTAATTTAACCAGAATTAGATAAATAATTAATGGTACTTTTATTCTGAAAATTTAACAATTAATTTAGTCAAAAAAAATTTAACAATTAAATATTTTTTTAGTTTGTGCTCAGTCGTAAAACGTCAACTAATTAAAAATGGAAAAAGTATACGTTTGTCGGTTTTCTTTAGAAATGCACTAATACTTTGGTTCACCTTCTGACTAATTAATTAAAGTTTTGTAACTTAATTGTAGGCAAAGTTAGAATCTTTGATAAAGCTGGCTATTAGTAGTTTAGTACACAACAAGCAAAGGTGTTAGAGAGTTTAACTAATGTACGAAACAAACAATTACATATCCAAAGGAAAGGATCAAAACTTCCTAAAAAAAATCATCCAAACAAAATGTAAAGTGTTACAATATTAACAAGAGACGCACACGACAGGAGTCAGGAGCACGTTACATTTTCCCAGGAGAGCCACTGTGCTTGTTGGCTACAGGAGTGTTCGTAGTGCTACTAGCTTCTGAGTTGTATCTGGTCGTTGCTTGAGAAGTCCTCCTTGTTGGTACAAGAGGATTGCTCTCTTCCTCATCGACTACTCGTGGTCGGTCAAGGTCCTTCCCTTTGAAAACTGGATGCACGTAAGCGTCTCTCAGATATTCCTTGAGGTTTAGGTTCGGTTCAGTTGCTTTTTCAAGTGTATCCTTAACCATTGCTTCCTGTAAATATACAAAATCAGTTGAAACAGTTTCAGGTATTGTCTCAAGAGGTTTGGTTCATCACCTGTAAAGGGAACCTTGAGAAGGCTGATTCAAACCGTCCTGCACAGTATCTGTAAAACCAGATGGTCAAGATAGGCTGAGGGAGAAGCAGAACTGTTACTTTAGCCAGTTTCTTTGTACTGAGCAAACCCATCATCAGAAGCTGTGATATTATTAGACATATGGTCAATCGTCTATGCACGTCCGGCCAGTATCTTGCACCACTCTCATATTTCTGATCATAGACATTTATAACCTTCCAGTAGTAGATAAAGACAGAATAAAGTGAGTTAAAAGAACACAGTTTTAGACACATTTTAATAACAATGCTTTCTAGCTTTTGAGGTACCTGATGTCGGAAAACAACATAGGAGAAGGCGAAGAAGACGACAATGAATGGAAGAAGAATGGGTGCAACGGCAGCATATACAAGGCCAAGCAGGAAGTAGAACTGAATCCGAGGCTCAGATGTTGCAAAGTCCAGATGACCTGGATCCATTGCTTGCTGCCTGTCTTGTTCTGTCTTGACCAGAAAAGTGTTTTTGAGATGAAAAACAACTAATGGAACTAGTCTGAGTATCTCAGCTGCAATGCCAGCCCAACCATCTACCATGATATATGTGATGAAAAATGTGGCTTTCATTGGGATTGAAACACCAACTGTTTTGGGAATCCTGAGGTAAAACGAGAAAAAAGGTAAGACATTAATGTCAATGTTTTATGTAGGCCTGCCGATTTTGTCTGAACCAAACAAGCCGATTTTTTCGGTTTTCGGTTTGGTTGCGTTTTTAAATTTGGTGGGATTTTGAAAATGATTTGGTTTCGATTCGATTTTCTATTTTCAAAAAATAACATAAATAAATAACCGAATTTAATTGAACTAGCCTGATTTATCCGAAAATATCTGATTTTTAAAGAAAAATTTTCGGTTTTCGGTTTGGTTGCGTTTTTAAATTTGGTGGGATTTTGAAAATGATTTGGTTTCGATTCGATTTTCTATTTTCAAAAAATAACATAAATAAATAACCGAATTTAATTGAACTAGCCTGATTTATCCGAAAATATCTGATTTTTTAAAGAAAATTATACTGAAATCTAACCGAAACCAAAAAATCAGTTAAAAAAAAAATCTAAAACCTAAACTAACCAGAAACCAATTTTTTCATTGTGCCAAACCGAACTACCCAAAATCGAAACCAAAAAGACCCAACCCGAACAAACCGAATTCGCATGGCTAGTTTTATGCGTTACAACTCATGAAAATTCCATGTACTTACTCTGTTGGTGGTTGCTCAAGGAAAGACTTAAGCTGCTGAAACGCTGTCCCTGTAATGATACTTCCAAGAAACACATTGACTATAATGAACCAGAAGTACTTCTCTGCTGATCTTCTATCTAAATAAGAAAGTGATGTATATCCTTCAATCTGAGACATAGTCATCAGTAAAGTTGGAAGTATGATGAGAAATATCTTTAAGGCTATCCCTGGAAGAAACCCTTGGATCACAGACTTTACAGTCTTCCTGAAAATGAACAAAAAGGTGAACACAATAAGTGAAAATGTACTAAAAGGTGGATAAGTGAATGACTTACATTTCTATAAGGGGCTTCAAGAAAGGGAGAACTTTTTGGATCCCTTCAAGATTAGCAAGAGACTGCACAAAAGCTATAGGAATCATGAAGCAGAAAATAAGAAAGAAGAGTGCAATGGTTGTGAGCAGTCTTCTTATTGAGAGCTCAACATATGGTATAGCAAGATTGTCCCAGAATACATCTCTTGGTTCAGGAGCCCATTCAGTCAACCATATTGTGGGGTTATGACATTGCTGTGTCTGAGCACAAACAGCTGTTCCCCACCGTGATCTGAAAGAAACAAATGCTGCTGGAACTATAGCCATTGGATCGTTCATGATCTTTTCTCTTTCTACAGCCTCCTGTGTATTGTAAAACATTCACAAAAATTCACCTGATAAGCTTAAGAACAACATGAAAATGTTAATTAAATGTGAGTGTACATACTTTCTCAGCTAGATTCTGGAGCTTTGAAGTATAGAAGTCAATTGCATCGACTGTAGTTCCCCAAAAGCCTCCGTAACCTGTCTATATATAATAAACTAAATAACTAAAGAAGATTGAAGAGAATCCTTGTGGTCAGAAGAGGCTTGTAACAGTCAGAGAGTACCTTTGTTGTTGGCCTACTTGATGGCTTCCTCTCATATTTATTCTCATAGTAAGTCACCCAATTTTGCATAGCTTTCCTCTGAGCAACTAGTTTTGCAAGATCATTTGCATTGTACACTACCTGAGAACATCAAACCATGACATGGTTTAAGTGGGGAAGCCAAATGGTTGAGCCATGTGTCAGACAATGAATTACAAAATGTTCATAGTAAAGAAACATACCTGATGACAAAGATAATGATCTGGATGATTTACACAGAAAAAGTGCTCAACATGCTCGTTAACTGATTCATCAGGGTCTGGAGGAACATTTCTCACAAGTACCTGCAAAAGCATTAATCCCAATATACTTCAAAGAACAAATAGGAGTAAGCAAAAAGAAGATAGAATAACTCACGGTGAGTTGATCAGGACGACGAGTTTCAGAAGCTAGATGTCTCAGTCTCATAGTAGCCACAGTCTTGTACTCCATATATAACACGTAACAAGCCCACATTGAGAAAACGTATGTCATACTTAAATGTGCCCAAAACCTGCAACCAATAAACTTTAGCCGTCTTAGATGATAAAATACACAAAAACTATGCTAATACTTGAATGGAAATAAAATCCTTTTTATGTGAATTTATGTTAATGAAACATATAAAAGATAGTAACACATGTGTAAATATGTATCTAATACCTCGGTGATCCTGGTGGAACATTCGATATTGACAACTTGTCTACGTTACTAAATGTCAAATCATCGATCTTATCTAACGTTTCACCAGTCCAATTAACAGGAACCAATACTCCAAAAGCAAATACTGTTATAGGGACGAACATTTTCAACCTGCATTTCAACAAAAGAACAAAAACTTAGCGTCTCCATGCCAAACCAAGAAAATGCAGCAGAGAAATCAAATAACCATCTAAAATCTAAGCCTCACTAGAAACTGTTCTTGGATAGTTACGTACCCAAGAAGATAACAATTTTTTTTACAAAAATCTCAAAGCACTCTAAAATATTTAAACCCCTTAACACATGTAACAAGATTGATAAAATTAGACTAATTTCAGATATTTTCGGATCCTAGTTCGAGCTGTACCTGAACCCGAAAGTATTTAGCTCTTAGGCCCCGTTTGAGTATTTTTTCATAACGGTTCGGATTGGATTTCAGTTTTTTCTATTTGGATTAGGTTCCGGTTTGGTTAAAAACGCCCAAGCCTAGCCAAGACAATACAGCTGAGCAACCAAAAAGAGAATCTAAAACATGTCTCATACCTCAATAGAAAGTGTTCTGTAATATAAAAAAAAAGGAAAGACAAGATACTAGTTACGTACCCAAGAAGGTAGATGCGGATGTAAACAGCAGAGTCAAGACCTGCGTGTTCAATAAGCTCAGGCTCAGGCATTCTAAGCGCTGCAGGCATCCAGTTAAGAAACTTGACGTAAGTAGTCCAATCTAAGTTAACGAATCTGTTCATGACCCCTCTGGAACGCGTGGGGCTTCCTCGTATCCCTTTGAGATACCATTTAGGGAAGTAGACTCTATCGTTAACTGGCTGAAGCCTAAGCATAGCAAACGCAAAGAGGAAAGCAAATGCAGACATGAGGTTTATAGCTGCAGAAAAACCAATGTCTTGTAAAGAAGCCATCTCTTTGGTAAGATCAAGAAAACCAAAAGGGTTAAGTCTTTATGTTTTTGGGTATCAAGAGATTGGGATTCAACCAAAAAAATTTGGGAGAAACTTGGTGATTAGGTTATGTTTTTCTCAGAGATTTTTTCCCGAGAAAATGGAATGCCAGAAAGGAAAAAAAAGTTGGCGTTGGGTGGGGAGAAAGAGTGTTGTTGGAGAATGGATTCACGGGAGAAGAGGAGAAGACGGGAGAGAAATGCGCCTTGGGAAATGTTTTAAGTTTGAAGATTTCTGTGGACCTCTCATCTTTACTGAATCAACCAACGGTCTTGAGTAAGAAAATGATGACGTGGCGGGAAGCAAGAAAATAAAACAGAACATATGTCTCAACCTCCAACCAAAGACTTCATGTTTCGCCTCCGATCATCGCTCCTTGGATAAAAATTATGACAAAACAATCCTCATATAGGAAACCAATCTCATATAGATATGTTTAGTCTTTAAAAAAAATTGGAACTTGGTGTATTAGGCTCTGGCTCAATTGTGGGCTTAATTATGTGGTTGAGCATACAAGTCGGTATAATACTCTTGAACCTGCTCAAGACTTTACATATATTACTCAATAATTGTAGTTAAGGGCCAATATTTTAGCATTAGTATTATTCCCTGTATACATATTCTTTAGAAGGTGACAAAAGTATAAGCATAAACTAGGATGCATGCGCGGGAGCAAAGACAAGCCGAAGTAGCGGTCAACGGAACAGTTGAAAGAAGTGGGAATGCGTCTCTAGAAGAGGCATCATCATCATTGTTCCCAATAATAATAATCATCATGATCATTACCATAATGATGATGATCAGCGGCATCAATATTTCCTTGGTATGCAAGTTGTGATGGCTTTGAAATGTTGTGGAGCATATGTGACGGATGTTGTAGCTATACACAACCATGTTATGGCTACTTGCGAGATGATATTGTTGGGAATGTTAAAAGGATAATTAGTCGTAAAGTCAGTCAGATCCATAAATTTTGAGATAAACCAAATGAATTGCAAGAAAATCAGTAATTTGTTTGTTACATACTTTCAATCAAGAGTAACAAAAATAAAATAAAAATAATGAATAAAAACTGTACAACAGGAGAAAGAAGAAAACAAGAACCAATATTAATGATGGAGAAACAAACGTATTTCTAAGAGCATCTCCAATGGTGTTACCCACCATTGGAGTCCTTAGCCATTTAAAATTATTATTAATTTTTTTTTTTACTTTTTGAATAGTTAAGGACTGTAATCCAAAAAGTATGTCCAATGGTGGTCCTTAAGAATTAAGAATTTTGGAGTCTTTAAGAATTAAAACAATTTCATTACAACAATAGAAGAGAGTACAAGATTACAACCTTTTACAAGCTTCGGTGAGAGTAAGACTACACATGACAACAAGCTTCAGTACGACAGACAATAGGACATGCAACAAGTTTCTGTGATCCTGTGATCCTTCCACTCCTAATGCTCCTCTCTTTCACTCTTTTTCACCTGCAAGTAAGGACATGCAACAAGTCATGAGAACAAGCAACGCAATGCTCCTCATCAATAACAATAACAGGAAACACACAAACATAAAAAAGGTGGCCATTTATATCATAAAAACATGCAATGCTCCTCCTCATCAATAACCAGAAACATTTCTATCATCATTAATGAAGACAAGAAAGACACATAAGCTTAAACATGAACCAGAAACAGAGAGATAATAAGATGATAAACGCACAACTTCACAGCCATAGTTCTTCCTACGGGAACAAACACTTATATATGTAAGGTAAGCACAAAGATTAAACTTTCATGAATGACAATGACAAGACTCAGAGATCAACAACTCAAAAGCCCATCTGCAAAACGCTCGGATTACAATAGACAATAGAAACTGTAATTGACAGAAATCTTTATATACTCAAAACTAGAAGATTGGTACATAGAAAAACAAGGGAACTGAAAACGGAGTTGGAGGACAGAGAGATAACCATTGCGTGAGGTGCGAAACGCAAGAGCAGATGCACAATCAAAAACTTTAAATTGAACAGAAAAGAGCTCTACTTCACCATTCCTAGTAATCAGAAACTGTTTCTCTGAAGGCAAGTATGGCTTTCTCTTGCTTGGATCACCAGCTTCCCTGATTGCAAAAAAAAAAAAAACAATTTAGTTACATAGATCATACCCAAATCCCATGTCATCTAAAACCCAAGAACTTGATAAAGCTTTACACTTGATTGGTGAAATCTAACAAGTGGGTATCGATATTGGAACTAACCATGACCAGGTAGGGCACTTAGAGACAAGATTATCACCAGCGAGAACGAACTCGCTGACGCTGAGAACTTCCGCCGAGTTGCTTCGCGTCGACCAGAGCCACTGCCGATTTGCTTCGTCGTTGAGGAGAGGAACCCACGCTTTGCTACCGCCAAGTTCCTTTGTCGTCGACGAGATCACCCATGATTGTCTCGGCTTCGTCGAGGAGAAACCGATGAAAACCGAATGAATTTTTTTTTCGCAACAACAAACACAAACGCAAGACAAAACACAACAGCCTCTCCTGTACAGACACGTGCCTTAAGGATCGAGTCCTTCTGCCTCTTATTGACGGACTGATCCTTACTGATGTTTGGCTAAATATTATTATTATATTTCGTTAATCACAAGATTAGTCCCTAAGGACTCCGCACGGACCCCCGTTGCGGATGGTCTAATAGTTCTGATTTCACTTAAGGTCCTTGGAGATAGGCAGGAGCTAAAAGGTTTGTAGGGGAAAATAAAAGTTAAGAAACGGTTTCTTAAAGTAGTACTATGGTGGAGTTGTGATAAGTGACTATGGTTAGATAGATTAGGATATTTTACAATTAGAGTTTGATAGTTTTCTATTTAATAATTGGTTTTAAGTTTTCCAATTTATGTTAGGGTTTTCTATATTCTAAAAGTTGTATCCCTATATAAGGGTTTCTTATTATTAATAATAGACAAGCTTCCAAGAATTAACTTAATCTCTAAGAGAGATTAGGTTAAGAGGAAGTAAACTTTTTGGTTCATATCAATTTGGTATCAGAGCCGAACGATTCGATGGGAGACAAGAATTACTGGAAATCGTTATCTGTGAGTTATAACAGCATAAAAGCACAACTTGGTGAGATAATGGAGATTGCAAAGAGCATTCAAGCAACGTTGAAGGAGCTAGAGAGGAAGAAAAAAGAAGAAGCCATGTTAGCTATGGAAACTTTCGCTGCTGTGCATGAGGAAGCACCCGTGCAAACCAACGCAACAGTAGAGAAAGTTCATGAGAAGAATATGGAGGAATCTCGAAAGGATCATGTGACGATTACTCTGAAATCAGACATGCCGTTGAAGGTAATTTCAGAACAAGAAAACCCTAACCATAAGGAAAATAACGACATGGTTGGGAGAGGCATACATGAAGTTATGAAGTTCTACAAAGAAAAGGAGATTAGTATAACTTGTGGGAAATGCATAAAGCTCCGAGTCGAAGAGGGATGTAATGATAAGTGACTATGGTTAGATAGATTAGGATATTTTACAATTAGAGTTTGATAGTTTTCTATTTAATAATTGTTTTAAGTTTTCCAATTTATGTTAGGGTTTTCTATATTCTAAAAGTTGTATCTCTATATAAGGGTTTCTTATTATTAATAATAGACAAGCTTCCAAGAATTAACTTAATCTCTAAGAGAGATTAGGTTAAGAGGAAGTAAGCTTTTTGGTTCATATCAAGTTGTAGGTGTGGCCTTTCTTTTAGATACCAGCAAATGTATGTCATCGTTAAAATGGTGGAGTTTAAAACCTAAGTTTAGGCAAGATCAGTATAAACTTGTTCTGCATCAAATGACAGAAAAAATAGACAAGAAGTTAACAAATGTAAAACAATAAAATAATTTATATCCCAACTAAAACTCTGTTGGGTACATTTTATCAAAGACCAGATAAACTATTGGATCTAAACAAAGCCTTTGCTAGTTTGCAATCTTCCTCAAAGGTCACTGGAATTTGTGAATACTCTTAGCTGATGTTAAGGTGTTGGATAGAAGCATGGCTATGGTCATTGGTCCTACACCACCAGGAACGGGTGTGACGGCTGATGCAACTTTGCGAGCCTCCTCATAGCAAACATCTCCAACCAATCGAGAGCCACTTGGAACATTTAGATCCTGCAGTGTATATGAATGTTACATTGATTTTATTTAAACCCCACGTTGTAACTGCATTTTCCACTTATACCTGGACGTGATTAATCCCAACATCGATGACAACTGCGCCTGGTTTTATCCAGCTTCCTCTAACCATGTTTGGTTGCCCAGCCGCAGCGATTAGGATATCAGCTTCCCGTGTGATTTCTTCAGGGTTCCTAGTTTTCGAATGGATAGTGGTAACAGTTGCATCCTCATTCTACACAATTTACCAAAAAAATGTAACAACAAAGGATCAAATATACCCCAATGAAAACAATTAAAAATACTAATACTTTATGCATCATCTTACCTGCAGTAAATGAGCAACTGGCATACCAACAATGTTACTCCGTCCAATAACAACAGCTCTTTTTCCTTCGATCTCAACGTTGTATCGGTGCAATAGCTCGATGCATCCCTTTGGAGTACAGGGAACAAAATCAGGTTCACTTCCCCGCTTGGCAAGAAGTCCAATATTAAATGGGTGAAATCCATCTACGTCTTTCTCTTTACAAATAGCATTCACTATGTTATGTTCATTCAAATGCTGCATATACATAGTATCTCGATTAGTATAAGAACTAAAAATAAATAACATTGAGAGAATATACTGTACCGATGGTAGAGGCAACTGAACAAGGATTCCATGGATAGAAGGATCCTCGTTGAAGCTTAAGATATATTTCAACACATCTTCCTCTGAGGAATCTTCAGGTAGACAAACATCAACCGACTTAATCCCAACAGATTCACAAGCTTTCTTTTTGCTCCTCACATAACTGGCTGAATCTTTTCTCTCTCCAACGAGGATTACAGCTAATCCAGGAACCACATTTTTTGATGCATTCATTCTTGAAACTTCGATTTTGATTTCATCTCTAATACTTTTTGCCTCTTTCTTTCCATCAATACGGGTAAATCCAGAATACGGAGAAGAAGTGGAGCGAATGGAGAGAGAGCAGCCACGTATAGATGGAGTGGTGTGTAAGTGGATTTGGCCGAAGCACCTGCGGGGCATGAAAACACTGTTGCGTATGTTCGAATGGGCATGGACGAGAGGAGACGTCGAAACGGTAAACATCAAAGGCGCCATTATAGACTGCTCCGTACTTAGGGTAAAGAGAATAAGATATGAAGATCGTAACAACGTCTAAGTCTCGAGAGATATTTATGTTACTTGGAGAAAAGCAAATTATCGTGTGACAGAGAAAGAATATACATACGTACCCTAGTCCAATTCCGTTAGGGTTTAACAAAAGCAAATAATTAATAATTATCCTCAAATTCCTTATTTAAAAAATGTAACTTCTTTTCACATACATATATTTTTTAAAAAAATATTTAGTCCAAGAAAAGAAAATAAAATTGTAAACACGTCTTTGTTTAATAAGATGATATATACAAAAATATCTCATTCAAAATGATGATATAATATAAAATATTATAGAACAAGTCTCTTACATATCACAAATCTGTATTATTATTTAAAAAGTAATTTTTCTTACTTATTATATTCTCTATGATTAAACTTTAAACCTTACCCAACGAAAGTATTTTTGATTTGTAATAAATGGTATTTTCTTAACAAAAAAAGATTTTACTTTATTATTTTTTTGTGCATGGCAAAAAGATATTTCACAAAAAGAAAAGATTTTATTAGTATTAACTATTAAAGCATTTCACAAATATTATATATTAATAAATATTAGAGCTTGATCCGCATATATTTTTGTTTATATCTATATAAATATTGTCTAATTGTTTGCCATATTTTAAAATGTTTATAAACAAAAAATTAAATAATTTACATATTGTAAAGAGTATTGACCCGTACACCCACTACAAGAAAACTGCTCGATTCCCAGGGAAGATATCCTCGGAATGTCGTCGGAATTCACGTATTCCGACGACAAACCCAGGAAATGATCCGTCGGAATAATATCGTCGGAATAACGTAAGTCGTCGGAATTCCCTCGGAAATTTGTGACGAAATTCCGACGGAGACTTTTTCCGAGGGAATTCCGAGGAACACCTACGGTGATCCCATTGTCGGAATATCCCTCGGAATTTTCCGAGGGAATGTCCCTCGGAAAACACTGTCGGAAAATTCCGAGGAACTCTCCCTCGGAATATTCCGAGGGATATTCCCTCGGAAAATTCCGAGGAAATTGTTCCTCGGAATTTTCGAGGGAATATTCCTCGGAATTTTCCGACGGAAGACTCCCTCGGAAAATTCCGAGGAACACTTCCCTCGGAAATTTCCGAGGGCCTTCGTTCCTCGGAATTTTCGTAAAATATAATTTATATTAATAAATAAATATTAATTTATTTCTTATTAATTAAATTGGAAAATTAATTATTAAATTCGAAAATTAATTATTAAATTGAAAATTAAAATAAAAAACATAATATAAATAGTTCAAAAGTAATATTCATACAAAACAGAAAATAAAAATAAAGTTCAAAACATAAATTAAAGTTAGAACTACTCGTCCTCGTCGACGTCGAAGTTCTGGTCCGGGAATTGCCTCATGAAGGCCGCCATCATCTTCTCACTCCGCCTCCTGTCTGCCTCTCTAGCTCTCTCTTGAGCCGCCATCTTCTCCTCCAACTGACGGATGCGTTCATCCTTATCCTTCAGTTGATCCATCAGAGTAGGATCAACTGGCACCTGAGACGTAGGAGGAACCGATTTGGATCGACGACCCAAACCGACCAAACGTCCCTTCTTCTTTGGAATCGCCTGAAAAAGAAAATTTAAAATCTTAATCATAGAAAAAAATTTTAAAATTAATAAGTAAATTGATATTTACAATTTTAAAATTACATGTTGTAAAAATATTAACACTACGCGATACTGAACTTCCGACAAATATTGACTACTTGATATGTCCTAATAATATTCCTTTAACACGAAATCAATTTTCAAATGTAAAAATATTTTAAATATTTTGATTAGATATAGATCATATGGAAAGATTTATAAATATTAAAAGGAAATATTCAGTTATAAACATTAAATCTATCTTATTAAAGTAGAAGTACATTTTGAAAATATTTGGAAACAAGCATAATAGTAAAAAAAAAATGTTGTTTGGAAACATGGATAGTACTATATTAAAGAAAAAATGGGCTTAACTTGAATCATAGATCAGTATCGCAAAAGTACAATTAATATTTATTCTTGGATTTTGTATGATTGTTATTAATTTGTTAAGAAAAATTATTAGAATTATTTATAATTTCATTTCAAGGGGTTTTGAATAAATAAAGAACAAAATATAATCTGTATAATAAATTTCGTATTGTTACTTTCTGTTTTTGTATATTTTAAATACCTATCCCAAATTTCTTGATATATAATTTAAACAAATACAGTATAACTATATAAGTGATCCACCTCATGAGTTATTTTGTTTATTTAAGAAGAGAAATACTTTAGGAAAGCACTAAAATGTTTTTTTTTATCACAAATATAGACTTCAAGAATCAAAATAACCAAATATCTAATCTATTAATTTAGGGTTCTATTTTTATCTACTATTAACAAGTCATAGTAGGACCACTTAAAGAATTAGTCAATATGACATATTTGATTATTTGTATTAACAATAAACCAACTATAAATATATTAACAATAAACCAACTATAAATTTGATTTTTTTAATTATAATAAAATCTGTTGAGAAAGAATCTAACAAAATCTTAGTTTTAAAATTTAAATATTTTTTTATAAATAACACATTAATATATTTCGAAATTAATAATATAATATTATTATAAGTAAATTTAACTAAAACTTATTATAAAAAAGAAAATAAAAATTCTTTATAATAATTTTTTTATAGATTCTATGATATATTCCGTATTATATAAAAATAGAAGTGCTATATGAATTAAATATTAAAAATATATTAAATAGGTAAATTAACAATAAAAATTTATTTTATTTTTTTAACTTAAATAAATTATTGATCATCATTATAATGGATTAAACTTCGAAAACTATATAATACTTTTATATTAAAATAAATGTATTAACATAAGTTAAAATTTTATATTTACAGCCATACATTATCTTTTTATTTATTTTGAAACTATTAGCAATATATTGCTTAAAAATGTTTATATACAAAAATATAATAGTATATAATAACCTTTAGTTCATATACTATTTAAAAATATGTTATTAGTAAAATATGAAATTTCAGTAATTCATTTAAAATATTAGTGACAAAAATCAAATTTAATTATAAATTTTATTTTATTTTAATTGTAACAAAATTTGTTGATAAAAGAATTAAAAATATTACCAAAAATTCAAATATTTTATAAAATAATACAGTAATGTAGTACCAAAACAAATTCAAAATTCATGTACTATTCCAAACACAAATAGTTGTGTAATTTTCCAAAGTTGTCTCGAAAAAAATATATTATTTTGAAAATAAATATTCAAACTCAAAATGATAATATTTCAAATTTTACAAAAGACAAAATCATGGATAATAAAGATTAACTTTTTGAAATGTACCTGAAAAAAACTAACTATATATGTTGTAAAAATTTAAAGTAACCTAATGTTTTGACGTCTTAATTTAAAAAAAAATAGAACTTAATATCATAACATCCAAAACAAATATCCTATATAATAAATTTAATAAAATAGTATGATAGATACTACTATGTATAAAGTTTACTAAAACAATAGGATTATATTATTAAAATAAATAAATCCCGTAAAATACTAAAATGAGATATGTTAAAGTATATTTTCTCAAACACAACATGTAAATATAATTATTTTAGTCATATTTATTTTCTATAATATAAATAAATAAAATTTAAAAATGTATTATATGCAAAATGTTTAAATTAAAGAAAACAACATAATTTGAATGGGGTTCTGTATTTGAGTATTTCATATTTTTATTTATTTTATCTAACTCGAAAATATATTAGTAAGTAATAAAAATCAATAACAAAGTATTTTTTTAAAAAACCATTATATATTAATAATACTGAATAAGAAATATAAACAATAATATGATATAGTAATACAATATATAACACTAAAATAGAAATTATATATTTAAAACATTTTTAATAATATAAAATATATTTAAAAATATAAATATATCCGCACGAACGTGCGGGTTAAAATCTAGTATACTATTAAAAGAGAAGGAGTTTTAAAAAATCTACCTATGCAATGTTGTTTGGACTATTTCATTAACTAATTATTTTTGCTTGTTCCTTTTATTTCTCTAACTATACAATAGTTAATGTTGTTATTTATTAATTATATTGATAGCTAGAGATATTTTAGGGTTGTACAGGATATAACTAAAATTAAAATATCTACAAATTCAATTATATTTTCTGATTAATAGATGTACTACGAATTTACCATACTAACATTTAACGCTATGATTATTCTAAGTATACAAACATTTCACGTGCTAACATTAAAGCCTCGCAGTTAGATGCTCACTATTATAACTAATTTGACGCCTAACGATTATAGCTATCAAGATAAATATGATGAACACATATTTTCCCTATTTCATTGACTCGTGATTTACCACGATTGATTTATTCGGATCTTGTGGTCGTATACAGATTGATTTATTTTGGGTCTGAAACTTTTAAATCCTAGACATTTAATCTCAACTAAATATTTCAGATTTTTTCTAAATATATAACGAATCCGGATATTTAAGACTAAAAAAAGTTTTGAAACATCTTAAAACTCAAAAATATTCGAAAACCCCAATAAATACCTGAAACTATTCAAATACCAAATTCCTCTACAAATATTAATCTGAAATCTGACGGAGGAACCAAAAAATACACTCAGATTATTTTTATCTGAATACCCAAAATATATTTTTAAATTTTGAAATTTTATTAAAAACCCGAAACTATACATAAAACCAAACCCAAAACTTTAAACAATATTCATAATGCAGAAAAAATTGAAATACCCAGATATACGCAAAACATTTTAGGTATTTTAGGTATCCGGTCGGGTCTCAATCATGACCCAAACTCAAACTGAGGCCTGATCCAGACTCGAACCGTAACCCGCAGGTCCCAAAAATACACAAAAGTTATTTTACCGTGAATCCGGATCGAACAAAACCTGTATTTAAGTCAATTTATGGGTTGGTTTCTCGGATCGGATAATATGCCAAGCTTAAAAAGTTATATAAGAGTGTACATACAAAAAATTTAGATAAAATAATTCATAAATTATATAGTTTTGAACATATTCACTTTTTTACTAAAATATGACTTTGTAATATAAACATATAACAATTTCAAAATTCTTATTCATATTTTTTTTATATTTCAAAATAAATCAAAAACAAATCCGCGCTTTTTAAGCGCGGGTCAAAATCTAGTATACTATTAAAGCAGATGATTGTTTATGAATCTGCCCCTGAAATTTCTAAATTTACAAAAATTGCCTATATCTTTTTTCCAGCATTATTTGTAACCAATAAAAAGTCATTGTTTTGCAATTACATTAACCAGTATTTAATATAATTCATTTTTTAACATTGTTTCCTAAATGATTACACCATATCTTTCACATTATTAATTATTAATTATTTGAAAGCATTTATTAAATTAAATCTCAAAATAAAATCAAGTTGAAATAACAAATGATTAAATCAATGAAATCATAATACGGGTAATGAATTATCATAATTACAAAATCATTTTAGAAACAATTTAGCAAATCATAAATCATCTGTTAAAAACAAAATATTAAATAAAAATAGTTTATAATAAAAAAGTATATGCAATACCGAAACCTATCCAAAATACTCAAATATACCTAATATGCAAAAAAATTCGTGTACATTGGGTACACGATCGTATTTCGGGTAGGACCCGGCCTCGAACACATATCTGCGGGTCCAAAAAAAATATATATGTACTTCTTGGTAGACCCATACCTAAATCATACCTATATTTTAAGTCGATTTTGGTGTAGTTTTCCGAGTCGGTTAATTTGTCTAAGCGTAAGAGAGAGTTACATAAGAATGTACATAAAATTTAAATAAACTAATTCTTAGATTTATATTTTTAAACAAATTTTTTTCTCAATATAATATGATTTTATAACATAATAATATACAAGAATTCTAAAATATTAATTAAGAAATTTTGATTACAAGAAAAACCTGCGTTTCCAAGCGCGGATCAAAATTAGTATATAGGAAAAGTGCATGGATATGTTTTATGAATTGTACTCTTGAATAAACATATAAAATAAATAAAATGACCGCCCACAATAGATCAGACGTTGGTCGATTTATAAACATTAATTAAGTAATTCATAAAAATTTCATATGATTTTAAATATTATATCAACCATCTAAGTATACCAATTGTGTATCTGAATAATTATTTTTGTGTGTTATTTAGCCTTCCGACATAATTATTCAGAAAGATAATTACAACAATTTTAATACCATTATATGTAAGCAAATCAGATAACTAATATTGTATATGCATCTATTATTTAGGATTGGGTAGTTTGATCAAATTATTAAACCTAAAAAGTAAGAGGCAATAAATAAATAAGAGGCCAAAAACAATTGTAGAGAAGATAAAAATTCCAAAACATTATAATATAAAACAGAAATATTATGATAAGATTTTACTTTTGTCTAATTTTGTAACAACTTGAACCTTTTGATTATTTAAGGAATTACTTCATCTTATATTTGTTTTGTCTATTGCTCATTAACATGGTTTAAGGTTTAAGGTTTCTCATGGGGATTGTGGGAACCGAAATTTGCACCATCGATTTCCTTAAACGGATGAAAGCCACGAAACCCTAACTTTCCTTAGGTCCGGATTCTCTACGAAGCCAAAGACAACTGACCAAATAAATGCGGAAAATATGAAAAGACATTAAAACGAATCTGTAGAAACAATAGATCTTTATTTCGAATCCGCGTAAGACTATTTTGATCATTGCAAAAGGTTGAAAAACTTCGTCCGCAAGAGCTGTCAGTGAATTCCCTAGTTCTAGCCACCTAAAAATTTAAACATAGTTGAGCAGCAGCTCGATAACATGAGACAAAAACAATATGAAAAAGGTTTTATTGATTTCAGACTGGACCTTATGAAAGGCTGCATACGTAATCCTTTTGGAGATCAAGCCTAACATAGTTCCGTTAAAAAGAATTGAACAAGAGATCAAAACTGCCTGTGTGAGTTAGTCTAGTAATCCTTTGAAACTTAACATTTATCTTCTCATGCGATTATCAGATAAACCGTCATAGTGGTTTTGGGATCATTCTCTCTAAAGCCGTAAGTGGAATTTTGTCGCGTTTTAGAAAATTTCAGGCCATCTAAGTATGGCAATTGTGTATCTGAATAATTTTTTGATATTTGTGTTATTTAGCCTTTCGAACATAATTATTCACAAAGATAATTACAACAATTCTAATATCCTTGCATATAAGCAAATCAGACAACTAATATTATATATGCATCTATTTTTTAGGATTGGGTAGTCTGATTCAAATAGTACATACATAAACTTTATTTTCAACTTTACAAATTAAGAGGCAATAAAATTTAAGAGGCCAGACAAAATTTTAGAAATATAAAAATTTCAGAAACATTATAATATAAAACTTAAATATTATGATTAGATTTTACTTTCGACATAATCTTTCTATTCTAAATCCGATTATATTTTTTAAAAATATTTTCGCTGTGTTTTCTTGTAAACCTCTCTATTACCACTTCACCAGTATATATATGTAGGTTTGTTATAGTTTTGTCTATGTGGATGTTAAATTTTAATTATTAATTAACATATGGAATTTTAATCTCTTCTTCACTTTATTTGTTTTGATTTAAGAAATATATAAATAAATATTTGTCACCAAATTTAGGGACAGAATTAAACAAAAAAAATTAAGAAATTATTCAATTTATGGAAATGGTTGAATTTTTGTAGAATTAATTTTATCCTGAGGATTTTGTTCTGTTTTTGTTCATTTCTATTTCCTTTGATTCCTTTTATTCTTCTTCTTTATTCATGTATAGGCTATAACGTATTACTCAGAGAATAAATTTTATATTTACCTACCATTTATACACCTCATAGCATAATATAAATAGACACTAAGACATATAAGAATCTCAAAGCACAATCATAAACATATACATTAAGTACAAATTGTAAAAGGCATGACAGTAGCAAAGACAACATTGCTTATTGTTCTGGTCGCACTCCTCTCATGTTCGTCTTCCCCACTCTCTCTCTCTCTCTCTCTCTCTCTCTCTCTCTCTCTCTCTCTCTCTCTCTCTCTCTCTCTCTCTCTCTCTCTCTCTCTCTCTCTCTCTCTCTCTCTCTCTCTCTCTCTCTCTCTCTCTCTCTCTCTCTCTCTCTCTCTCTCTCTCTCTCTCTCTCTCTCTCTCTCTCTCTCTCTCTCTCTCTCTCTCTCTATATATATATATATATATATCTATGTGATGCCTAAATAGTTCAAAATTTGGAATGAAAGTGCATATACTAAATTCTGTTTTATAGGTGTATGTATATCAAATGCAAGGGAACTAATGAAACCTGGACAATATGTGCAAGAGTGTGTTGGAGCATCATGTCAACCAAAGATGCCCCAACCAAATCAATATTTTGGGAGTTGCATTAATAATATTGATTGTGAAAACAGTTGTTTTGATTCGTGTAAAGTTAAATTATGTATTCATTTCATATGCAACTGCAGAAATTGTTAGAAATCATGCTATGCACTTTGTTGTTTCTTAATTTACTTTAGCTTCTTTTAAGAAGTATGTTTTTGTTTGTTTTAAGGATATTGGATTGAGGTAACGTGTTATAGATATCTAAACTAACCATACTACCTCTACTTTAATAAAAGATTATATGATAATTAAATTCATTGCAGATATTCACTTTTGTTAACCAGATAGATTATTACGGTTATCCAAAAAACCCCAGAGATTTGTAGTTATGCATTTTTTACATTGGATTATCTGATCCACACTTGGTTTGCCAAATTTTATATTTCGAAATTTTACACAATATAAATATATAAAATTTGAGAAAATAACGCTATTTCCACATTGACAGCCTACATCTGATTTTATTTAAATATTATAAGTGCGGCACTCTGATATTTATGAAACTACTATATTATCTTCTATAAATCTCACCCCTTCATTATAAATTTATACGTTTAGTTATTGATATCTCATAGACGATTTACTAATCATTATTTTTTATGCAATAATATAAATTTGTGGGTCCATAGACTAATCTATTTACGTATGGGACCATGTATATTATATAATTTTTATTTTTATTTTTAAATTCAGATCTATATAAAATGAATGATATAGTGTATATCACCATTAAATAATATATGTCATTTGAATTAAGATAGTCCGGTAAGTAATACATGTATTTTAAGTTTCCTAAAAGTAATCTATACTATTAAAGAGAAGGAATCTTAAAAAATCTACCTATGAAAATTGTTTTGGACCATTTCATTTAACTTACTATTTTTTTGGTCTACCCCTAATTATTTGTAGCACCTTTTAATTTTTAGTCCAGCATATTATATATAATCAAATATTGTAACTAATCCTAATTATATAGCAACCTTATAAATATCCTCTTATATTTGTAATCTTTTCTTTAATTATAATTTTCTTGGGACCACTTATCTTATCTACATACAATACCAAACGTATTTGAGCTTACAATATCAAAACCATTAGATTATTTTTGCGATTATTTTTGCGATTGCAGTACTAAATGAGGAAAAATATGCCAAATAAATCTTAAATCTTATTAATTCAACAAATGTAAATTTTATAAAATAGATACACAATATAATGAAAAAATAGCTTTGATATTCAGGTTTTCGGACCATGTGATTCTTTTATGGTCCTAAACATTTAAACTAAAAAAATACTTGAAAAGATTCAAATACTTTAAATGACCAAAATTGTTACCCGAAATATGAATTAAAGAACCGAAAATTTATAAGTATAATTTTGATAGCATCACTTAAAATATCCATAATACCAAAACATATCTTAAATATTCAGATATACCTAATATATGCAAAAAATTGGGTATTTTGTGTAGCCGATTGGATCTCAGATAGGAATTGAATATAACCGAGACCTGCGGGCCCATAAATATACTCAAAAGGTTGAATATGCATTTTTTGGTCGGTTTTTGGTTCGGTTTTTCGGATTCAGATAAAAAACTTACACCTAACAGAAAATTACATAAAAGTGTATATACAGAATCTCAAATAAACTAATTAAATTTAAATAAATATCTTTTTCTATTTAATATGACTTTGTAACGTAATAAAACAATCTTAAATTGCTAATTCATATCAAAATGTATTTTTTATTTATAGTCCAAAAAATCAGTGCTTTCGAAACGTGGATTAAAATTATAAAATATAGTTGTCCACCTGAAATTCAAGTTTATGACAATAGTATAAATACCTTTTCAGGATCTTTTAAAATTTTGTTTTATGATAATAGTATTGTTACTTTTTCAGTATTAAAAAATATTATATTTTTTGTAAATAGTATAGATACAAATAATAGAATTGTTTGTTTCGATAATTAATATACTTAGAACTAAATTTAACAAAAAATATTGCTAATTACACTTTGAAACATACGAATTCATTATCTTATTTATATACTATAAAACACATGAATTGATCTTCAAATCTACTTTTAATCTAATTGGCAAGTAGATTTTGTTTTCCTAAATCTAAACCGGACTATATACAGGTCAATGGATCTATCAATTCGACAAGAAGTCTCTAACGGATATAAAAACAAAAAAGAAAACATTGTTTCAACGTCATATATTATAATAGAACATCTTTTAAATTATTTATAACTATAAATAGTTATAATTTTTTTTAAATTGTATCTACTATACAATAAAAAATACTCGCACTTCTTAAGCGCGGATCAAAATCTAGTATTTCATTAAAAGTAAATATATACTCATATAGTTATATCCCTAGGGTTGACTAATCCAAACTTTGGGGCTAAGAGTTAATAGGTGGAGTTTTGGGATTAAGGTTTAAAATTTTATAAAATAAAAAATAAATACTAAAAGATTGAAAATAAAAATTTCAAAGATAGTTTCAAAAATTACTTTCGAATTATTAAAATCAAATTTGGAAAAAAGAAAAAAATTCGAAAAAATCCAAAAAAAGAATTTATAAAAAGTTTCGAAACTGAAAACATATAATCTGAAACTATAAAGAAGTTTTTTATGTTTTTTTATTTTTTCTATTTTTATTTATCTATTTGTATTCATATATCTTGGGTATTAGGATCATTTTATCTATTAAATGAAACATTTTGCTCATTTTTTTTCTTACAACAATGTTCGCGGTTCACAATATTTTACGGACGCTCCTATTATAGGACAGTGATGAAATACATAGTTTAAATAATAAACAAAAGTAGTGAAACGAAAACCATAAAATTTTAAATTTTTAAAATTTGAATGAACTAGGTATATACTGTAAAACATATATCCGCATATTTATGCGGATCAACATCTAGTATTATACTACAAGTAATTCAAAAATAATTAAATTTTAATTTTAGTGTTAAAAATAGTTAATAGTAACCAAAATGGTTAAATATATATATTTAAAACATTGTAGGAAATCTTGTTAAATTAGTTTTTAAACCCAAAGTTCAGAAAAATCTTTAGGAAATCCGATGACATGAAAATTTAGCTAAATTTAATTTAGAAAATAATATAATTAATTTAGGAAAAAACATTTATAACTTAAACTTAAAATTGTTTAATATTTCAGTGTCATTTTATTTTATTGTAAACTAGGGTCGGCCCGGGCTACGCCCGGGATTTTTGCTCGGGAGCATATGACAAAGAGCTTTATAGTACTGGTTAATAATTTCTTTTTTTATGAATGTAAATACTATTTCAAGCAATGAAGTATGAAGGTTACAAAGAGTGGTTAACAAAATGTAAAACCTCAAGAATTGGTTCCATGGCAAAAAAGAAGAAGTAAAAGACATGGAAACAAAGTCTACACTTGGTAGAACTGAATGTCTTACAAAAAGTTTAAAGCGGCTAAGGGAAAAAATCGCTTTCCCAAGTAAATGTTAGTACTTATCATCATACTATACTCCATCATAGACACGAAACTATCCTACTAACATGTTAAGTGAAAATAAACAGAACAGCAACAGAAAGATCCTTTGCAGAATCCTAGATTATACTGCCAAACCTCAGATTCGTTGGCCTCCTTTGTGATTCATCTCCTACTGATATCTTGATGAAGACCTTGCACAGAAGTGTGAGAGTGTCTGATTGTTCCTAAAAACCAAGCTCAATGCAGACACTTATCATTCAAACATCAAGCTCCAATTTCAATTTCCCTTCATCATAAGGACCACTGAAAAAATAAATCACATAAGGTCATAGCTTTAGCTTATGAACACAGAAGAAGATGCTATTGACCAAGTATAACCAAAAACTAAGCAATTAAATGCTAAAATCATTAAAACACCTAAGAGTAATATGTTGCTAGTAGAACTATTTGGTCAAATCAGGTTGTATTAAAAAAAAAAAATTTCCTTCCAGTATTAAAACAACTGAACTACATTCTATAGGCAAACTCTTTTCCATTCGAAAGAAAAGAAATCCTCTGTTTTTATGATTAACAAAAGAAAAGTTGGCATCTCTCTTAATTGTTGATACAGAGTTATAGACATCGACAGCAACATAATCTATCATCTTCCACCAAAAGAAACAGCGATGCACATTCCTATACAGAATCTCACATAAAACGGGAAAAGCAAACGAAATAGGAAGAAAGAAGCAAACCTTCAAAGTCTGAGGTTTGAGAATAGACAAAGGGCTTGAACACAACTCCACGAAGACAGCCTACAATCATCAGCCACTTGCTTTAGACCAAAACATAGACACAAGGATATAAAAATTCAGTTCTCTGTGAACATATAAAAGAAAAAACAACCTCTGGTTTCAAGATGCTGATTACTGCTTGAACTTCTCGACATGATTCCTATAACAAACAAAATAAAATAGAAACAATATTACAGTATTGTCCCATGATGAATGATTCAATGCTAATGAAGAAAAAAACAAAGAGCTAAGCTGAGATCAAGTACTAAACCCATTCAAAATCTTTTTTTTTTTACTTCAGCAACTTGCAAGAAGCTAGGGGTTCCTTACTTGATTCCTAAAACCCTTACAGAAACTCTTCTAATTACACAACCAAAAACACTGTCCGAAACATTTACATCTGAAAAATACATTTTTAATAGATTTCTTGAAAATTTGACATGCAATTTACCAAAGACAGATCCTTTCCGCAAAAAAAGGAAAAAAAAAAGAGAATAATACCTTTGAAGCATGAACAGTCCCGATCAAACACACATCACAAGATCCGCCAAGACCCGCTTTTCCCTTGTGGACTCGCACGTCAATATCACAACGCTTTTCGCCAATTTCTCTGGGAGCTCCGCTTTCGTCATCGCCGATGAACCCTCGCCGCCATCTGCCATCCGCCGTCGTCTCCGATGAACCCTCGTCACTCATTCACTCGCCGCCATGAATGAGTGAGAATCGATGAGAGGATGAGTTGGAAAGAAGAAATCGCACACCTATTTATACTGTGACACCACCGTCCTAAGATCAAATAAGAGAATTGAAGGCCACGTAGTGGATGAGTGACTGAAGGGATTCAATACAGAATTTTTACTTAGAGCGTTATGGTGTCGAAATCTGAATTGTCATCGGAGATGAGAGTTGCGCGACATCGGTTTCGTCTAAAGCATATTAGGGTGATATAGACGATGATGTTATCTAGGGCCGAAATCGTTTACAGCACAACACCAAGGCCCATAAACATATCAGATTGAGAAGCCCATCACACAGCACCTTTAATGAAACGGTGCGTATCGACGTGTCAACCCTACAGTACGCGACTTTTCAACCTGGCGATGACGTGGAAGGCTGTAAGGGATGGAACATTTTTTTATATATATAGATAAATAGTAAATCTTAAAATCAATCTATATTTGTATTTCTCTTTTAATAATATAAATCCATGACAACTATAGGATGAAGATTTTAACAGAAAATAACAGGAAATATGCACAAGAAAACTTAAGTTGTTCGTGTTCCCCTTTCCACGTTATAGTTTTGCTCTGCAAACTCTGCAAAGTAGATAATAAACGTAGAACCCAAAATCCATCTCACATCTCTTTAATTCTTAACACCAAATTTATTTCTACAAAGACATTATTGAATCTTCCTCCTGTAAAGAAGACACTTAGAGTTCTATTTCTTTGTCAAAGATGTCCCAGCCATCTTCCAGGAGCTCCTTACGTTCGTCCTCTTTTTCCTCGTTAACCGAAGCTTCTTCTGGGCTCTTGCTGTTGCCTGAGGATTCAGGTGCTTCATAAGATAGGTCAAGCGGCTTCTCAAGCAACAAGCTCTTCATGGATGATACAGAAGAAGCTAGCTTACAGCTTGTCTGGCTTGAGGTGATTGATTGGCTCAACGGCACACCATTGTCGAATTTCTCTTTCAAGAGCCGGATGTCTTTACAGATCACATAGATTTCTCCTCTGTTCAAAAGGGAAGAGCCAAGACAAAGTTAAAGACCAATAAGCAGACAAGACTCACCAAAAAATGGGTCTCAACATTAATCTAATATAATAGCAGTTTTTCAAATCCAGATGCTTCACAAGGGGGATGACTGCTAACTTATTAGTGATGAGTAAGAGGACTTACTGTAAAGAATCAACAATCCGACCACGCTCCATAAGGAACTCTCGCAGCTGTAAGACACAGAACACCATATGTTAACAAGTCATTCGCTAGTAGTAACCAAAGGAAGTGATGTTACCTTGGAATTTTCCTCTGCCTCCTTCTGTAGAAGCTTTGATTCTTGGACAACCTTATCCATGATTGCTTCCTGTTCAGCAAGTTCCTTGCGTGCGGCACCTTCTTTCTCTTGGATCTCTTTCTCAGCAGCATTTTTAATCTCCAGGGCTGCAGCCAGTCTCACTTCGAGGACTCCACGCATCTATAAGTAGAAAAAAGAAACACAAACGTTAAGCTCATCAACTTCAGTGGAAGAGGACATCATAAAGAGACTTGCACGGACCTCATCAAGAACAGAAAGAGACTTGTCACGTTCTTCTGATAAGTTGAGCAAACGGTTTTCAAGCTCATTTACTTCAGTTGCCAAAACTGACCTCTCCCCATAGACTTCTCCGGCATCCTGAGTACATAGATAAATGATTATTTCCCCCACATTAGCAAACACTTATTTATCAGTTAAAAACAAGTTACCATGTCGTTTCCCTCCTTGGCATGTGCAAGAATCTTCTTCAGGTCCTCAACCTTTTTAAGGGTATCAAAGCCTCCTCTAGTAGCGTCTTCCTTCACCTTCTCTGCATCCTTCTCTTGAAGCTCGACTTCTCTCATCAGATTCATAATCGATTCCATCACAATGAACAAGGTTCTCTACACAATTACAAAAAAAATACAAAATAAGAGACGATATTTAATAATGGAAACACACCAAAACAAACTAGTTTTAGCACACCTTGTTACTTTTGGCATCTTCGATGATCTGTTTGAGGTGATCGATTTTGCAGCCCTGGCTGGATCGGCTAACACTAGAGCTAAAGGCACCAGGCAGCTCTGAATCACCATTTTCAACAGCCAAGGAACCTTCCGAAGTCTCTTCCACAAGAACTGAGCCGCTCAACTCTGCATCACTGAGTGAACCACTTGAGGCCTCTCTCACATCACCATCTGATGAACCCTTTGTTGATTTCTGTGTAGATTCCAAACTGTCTGATGCAGGACAAACCAGCTTATCATCTGCGCTTGTGCTCGACTCTGCTTGATGATTACCTGTAAAGTGAAAATCAATACCTTCCCAAACATCGTTAGTCAGTTTGGTAGGGGGCTCTGAGGAAACCACTCCAGACTCAATCACTTTGCTCTGAACATCAGCATCACCATTCGGAATCACTTCTGATGACTGAGCCCTTGTTACTGAAGAAGAGAACGCACCCGTTTCTACTGCATTTACATACAGACGTTTTCATCAGTATATAGAATGGTAATAGAAAAAAAGAGTAACTCAAAACTTTCAAACGTACAAGTACCATTGTTGTTGTCTGGGACCTTTATTATTGGTGTCTTGTTGTTGTGAGGTAGGGAAGAAGGATGATCAGACAAATCAGGGTAAAACTTGGGAACAATCTCAGAGATAACAATAGCTGCAGCGAGATCAGCATCTTTAGGGTGCTCAATAGCTACAGCTTTTAATATCCTCGCATCAATCTGCATCGTATGACAACGTAAGCCTTTAGTTAGATAAACAATAATCATCTTATAGTATAATATACAGAATCTTATACTGAAACCTAAATATCATTTATCGAAAGGAAAAAAAAAAAGATGAGAGCTTTTTTTTAACCTGTGGGAATAACTCGGTGAGAGATCGAAAGACGATTTTGGAACCCATCAGTTAATTATGAGATCAATCTGCAATTCAAAAGTTGATGCTTTTTAGGGTTAACAACCATCCATAAAACCCTAATTTTTAAGGATCAAAAAGAAGCAAACCTAAATACGAATCGGTATATAACAGAGGACAAAACTAGGAGCTGATGATCACCATAGAGAGAGAGATAAGAAGGAGAAGAATTGAACGATAAAAAGGGCAAAGAATAATGAAACGGACCTTCCCAGATATTGCGTTGAGGTTGATTTTGACAGGGCAAGAGGGAACGGAAAAGGCGCAGTTCGGGTTTTGAGATTTTTTTTTATTTTTGAGAATTGTGAGAGAGAAAAAAAGAGGATTTTTTTACCTTCTAAGACACATTTTGTAGTGTGAATTACATGGGTAGACACTTTCCACTTGCCCAACACTTTCCTCTTGTACAAAGTCATCTATACCCTCTTTCTAGCCCACACCACGTTTTGCTAACCACAGATGAATTAACCATAGTTAGATAGTTTTGAAACTTTTTTTATTAGGTGTCGGACAAACCACAATACTCCTACACAGTTCAAATCTCACTCCTCTTCTTTTCCCCATTAGAGCTAAACCTTTGTTCCATCGACATCCAAAGATCCGTAACTTTCGAAGATATTGACGAACTCTAATGACGAAGAAGAAACCCAAGTCTGCTCAGGCGGCGGCGAAGAAGAAAGCCGTCCCCTCACCGCATTCCGATCTTCCCCCATCCACTTCAGGTTAAATCGAAGCCACTTCTACTTATTCTCTTTCGTTTTTTTGTCCCTTTCTTGGATAAACTTGCATTTGTCGATTTTGTTTGAAGAGAGTTCCTTTCCCTTTTATTTTCGAATTTTAGGGTTTTCTGACTACCAATTTTAGGGCTTTTTGCTGTATTTGTGGGTGTGTTTAAGATTTAGCAGTAGCGATTTCCAATCTACGATTTTTGATCCCCAATTTTGTTAGGGTTTTACATTTCTTTTCCAATTTTAGGGTTTTATTTCTCTGCTCTTTTAGGGGTTTTTGCTGTGTTTGTTTTTTAGATTTACCATTCCCGTTTTCAGATCTAGGTTTCTTTTTAGGGTTACCTGTTTATTTTTCTTTGATTTTATAGACTCGAGTTCTTCTAATTTTGTGCTAAGAAGATCCCTTACTGTCGATTACTGTTTATTGGTTCCGAAAAACAAATTACTGAAGATCAATTCCTCTAGTTTTGTTTCTTAATAACCATACTCAAATTGGACCTCCGGCATTATTGACTTTTTTTTTGTTTTCCTGGTCACACTTTCTGCAGGCACGCAGCCTGATCCGCGTCTCCCTTTTAGGCTATTTGCGACTGACAGGTTCCCCATAAAAAAGCTCAACATATATTCTTCACCGGAGATCCTCCCTTTTCTTCGTAACGTTCTCAGAGGAACTCCGGAGTTCCAGACCATTCGACAGTCATGTTTTGGAAAGCTTTTTGACATCCCAGCACGACAAGCTCCAGTGTCTGCAAAGCTCATTCACTCCTTCCTTACTCGCCAGCTCTTATGTGGGGACGACCATACCCTCTGGTCTGTTTTTGGTGGGAACCCTCTCCGTTACGGTCTCCAAGAGTTTGGAACCGTAACAGGTCTGAATTGTGACTCTTTTCCAGAAGGATATCATCCTAACACCTGCAAGTCAGTTTTTGCGGGCAAAGATGGAGTTTGGAAGAAACTTTTCGGGGACAAGAAGATGATAACTATAGCAGAGCTCTGTCGGATGCTCGAGAAAGACAAGAAAATGCCCGGTTGGAAGAAGATTCGTATTGCTCTTATCATCATTGTCGACGGTGTTCTAATTGCTCACAAACAAGTTGCCCGTCCCACTCCTCGATATGTAAGCATGCTTAGGAATCTCAAATCCTTCTTTGCCTTCCCTTGGGGTAGAGAGTCATTCTTGAAGACAATTTCATGCATGAAACCACCGAAGCCTGCTCCACCTAAGATCACGGACCCTCTCGCTTGGCTCGTGAAAAAACTCAAGCAGTCATCTTTCCGATTGCAGGGCTTCCCTCTTACACTGCAATTGGTTGCCTTCCGCGCCATCCCACAACTGCTACAGTTCATCCCTGCTCCCAACGACGACCGCACACTGATGGACCTTGAACAAAAATACCTACCACAGCACGGCTCCATCAAATCTAATGACATCTTGCGCGTCGAATTCTCCGAGAATGTAAGGGATCCCCCTAACACACTCTTTTGGTTCTCAATAACGCATGGATATTTTTGAATTTCTGTCCACACTAGGAAATTATGTCCACGTCCACACGTAAAATATTCCAAAATCTTACCGAGAACCTAAAATGATTTTCTCCAGGGATTTTGACTTTCTAATTTCTGTATTAAATCTTCTTCTCAGCTTGCTTTCTCACCGGTCATACCTATGGAAACTCAACCGCAGCCTGGGTGGGGAGAATGGCCCAATAAAACCAAGGACGATCGTCTGATTTACATGGAACAATTGATATCCGATGGGTGCAGTTTCAACAAGGCAATGTGGCCTGGTGGGTTAACAACGGAGACTTTGCTTCACAAGCCTCAAGATCGGGGTAACCGTACGGTTAAACCGAATCTCACTAGAGTCAAACAGTCACTCAGACCAAAGCCGTTTATCAACAAGGACACGTCTACAAGGAAGCAAAGACGCATCAGTTCTTATTTCACACGCTCCAAGGCCAACATTCACACCAACGAAGAACTAACTGAGATTGTCTTGGGTCTTCAACAGCAGATCAACGATTTGAAGAAATTGCTAAAGAACAAGAAGAGGAAAGCTCGAGGAAGGCAATCGTCATTTAATACACTGCTATATGCTACCAAGAAACTTCGGACGTCTACTCAGGAAGAAGAGAGAGGGACAATTCAACAGGTCAATTCTAGACATACTGATTGTTCTTCCTTTTTTTATTTGTTTACTATCACAGTTACCTAACCAAGTTTCTCATGTACCCTTCAACTTATGCTTATAGGATACTCCTGCCACACAACAGACCGGTGATCAACCAGCTGACGTCAATCCCCTACACTTCGATCCTAAAAATGATCAGGTGATGTGTGCTTCTACAGTGATTGCATTTTATTATCATGTAAATATAGTTACAAATTCTCTGTTTCTGGCCACCCTGTAGGATCGGGATGATCAGGAAGAACCACACTCACCTATCATAAGTCAGTACGCAGCTCATCTCCAACGCGAGGCGTCTGAAAACGCTATCACTCCTCCCTATGAAAAGCACACAGAAATCATCCACAACAAATCTGTCCACACTGCCAACTTTGATGACACCACTGAAGTAAATTCATTTCTACTTTTACATAGATTTATAACTGCTAGTTTCGGTATCCTAATCCCTTTATTAAGCATCTTTATATTTATCGTATGAAAGGATGAGGATGCTGAAGCCGAGCAGGTGGAACCTGTTTTCATAAAAACAATACGTCCTACAACAATGCTTTCCGAGATGACCACTGATTTGAACAATTCAGATTACGAGAAGGTGAGGTTTTACTTACCTAAATCAAATGTGGTTTGCTTGTTCCTTTGTTTGTTCCTTTGCTTTTACTGACTTTTGGATACTATTCTCTATGCTCATATTTTGACATTGTAGGATGTCCAAAATTTGGGTCCAAACAAACCTGCCGATCCCGAGCTGGCCACGGATGAGCACAATGTTGTGGCCATGGTAATACTCACTCATAAACCTATGTAATTCAAAGATGAACACCAATAAGGCTACTAACATATATCCACTCATTCTCGGGATTGCACTGTAGGTTGCGGAGGCTATGGATTCCCTTCCAAAAAAGGATGTCCACAACTCACGTGAACACTACAGCCAAGAGGATGAGCAGGCTGTTTACGCTCAGGTTGTAATATCTAATTAACCAAAGTTTTAAATATTCACTCTTCTAAGTTTCGTTCTTCAATGTAGGATGCGGATAAGAGGAATCAAGTTCAAGATGATGTAAACAACTCAAAAGAACAAGACCAAGAGATCCTCCCTGACGACAAGAATTATAGTGGCCAGGTCAGCCTCAATCATACCATCTTTCACATATGTCTACAGCAAACAAACCTCTGCTCATCACGATAACTTCATGTTACCATTCTCTGATCGCTGTTGTAGGGTGTGGACGATGGGGATGACCTCAACGAAATGGTCCACAACACACCTGACCACAAAATCGAAGGAGAGACTCAGCCAATTAGAATTACTGACGATGCCACCGCCGATGCAAATGAAACGGCTGATACAAAGCAGAACACCACCCAGACTCGTACTTTTGGGACACTATACCCTGGTCGGTGGGACCCCCCTTCAAAAGTCTATGACAAAGCAGACCACCCAAACAGCCCGGAGATTAATCACATACTCCATCATGGTATGACCATATACGACCCGATAAGTCCAGACCCTCCTCTGTCTGCAGGTCCAATATTTGACCAAACCGCAGGGCCATCATCTCCAACTGGCATTCGTTTGCAGTTATCACCCATTCCTTTCACTCCACTGACATCACCGGTCAAGAGCAATGAAAGTGGGCTTGGATTTGCAAGCCACGCAGGAACCCCAAATGCATTTAAAGCCACGGCTTCCTCGAACTCTCCCCCAAGCATCGGTCGTCAAACTAACGCTGAGGAGGTATGTCTCCTTAATAGTGGAAATGGAGAATAATTTCTTCTAAAATAAAACTACTAACTTACGGTTTCTTGAATTAAAACAGAACCAGCCTGCGGACGACTCTACAATCGATCTAACAAGCACTAAAGATCCCCCGAGCCATGTTCCAACACACCTAGAAAACCTTCTGGCTAAGGAATTAATAAGCTCCCCACTAGTACCGGCTTTGGATCTGATCACTCCACTACCAGACAGGGAATGGGAGATTTTCAATCAGGTTCTGAAAACCAACATTAATGTGTAAGTTTCTTATCAAAACATCTTTACTTCTTTGCTCATAACACTGAAACCTTATCAATCCAACTTTAATTTCTAAATTTCTCTGCTTTCACAGGTTCCATAGCACTCCATCTGAATTCGAGTTTTCAAACAAATCTCTCCTAGAAATGGCAAAGCCGAAGCAATGGACAACCACATATGTAAGTATAACTTTATTGTTTTTGGTCTGATTTTCTGGAATTTTAACTGCTCAATAACATATCGGCTTACATTTCTCAGCAAATGGAAATTCTAGTCCACATGATCTCAAAGAGGCACGCCGATATTCTACAGACGGAGAAAGCAGCATTCGCACCTCCAATACTTTGTTCAGCAATCGAAGATGATTTTCAATCTTTCACCAAGTGTGGTAAGAAAAAGAAGGAGAGTTTCGAATGGGACCAGCGATTGGTCGACATCGTGCTCTGTCCAGGGAAGAAATGGATGGAGGACATCCACACAATCTACACTCCCATGTTGTGGGACGAGTCACACTGGGTTGGGTTAGCAATAAACCTCGATATGGGATTGGTTGAGGTGCTTGATCCTCTACCCACTTTGCATGGCGTAAGACGCATGGCTAAGTGGATGAAACCGATCCTTGCTTCCCTCCCTTACCTTGTTAAGAAAGTAGCCATGTGTGAGCTTACCCAATTCGCAGGTGTGAAGCCGTTTGTCTGCACCCGTATTACAGATATCTACGTCAACCACCGCTCTGGCGACTGCGGCCCTGTGACGATGAAGTTCCTAGAGTTGCACGCTCATGGTGATCCACCTCCTGGAATGGCAGGCATCACCGACAAGATTGTGGACAACATACGCATGCAGTTCGCTATGGACATCTACAAGACTTTGGTCCTTCCAGCGTACTATGCATGAAATCACAGACGAGATGAATCCAAATCCCTTCTCTTCCTTTTTTCTCCCCATAATTTGTGAAATTTTATGGGGTTCTCGGAGTACTTAATGTTCTTATTCTGTTGTTTAGCTAATGCAAGGGTTGTATTTAACGCAAACATTACGACTTCCTGAAGTTTATGCGTTCCTGTTTAGACTAAAAATTTTAGTAACTGTTTGTGCCGAAAGAATAACCAAAAAAAAATGTAGTGTTACTTTTATTCCACGTCCACAACGGAAGAACATAATCTTATCAAAATCAGCAAGAAGGAGTTCATCAAAAAATAATTTTACTCCACGATAATTTAATATTTTAAAAAACAAAGACGGACTTCAACAAACTATTCGATTCAACAAAGTCTTCGAGACCTACAAATCCCTAAGAAATAGTAGCGAATCTACAAACAGCGACACTACTCTTCCATTAACAACCAGAATAAAAATTGCCATGAGCTCTTCCACTTCATCCTCAAGGTCTCATACCGGCCGTCAAACAACCGGAATTCCCAAAAGATGTTGGTGTGGAGCGGATGTGACTACATTCGGCGCTCAGACGAAGGAGAATCTTTTCCGCAGGTTCTATCGGTGCGAGATTGGTGTAAAGGTAAGATAAACGATTAAATTGCCTAGTTCTGTTACCAAAATTCACAACTGTAGTTAGTCAGATCTAAAAATTCACTTCATTAACAGAGGAAAAGCGAGCATCATTTGTTCAAATGGGTGGACGAAGCAATTCTGGACGAGGTAACCAGTGTCGATGAAAAACACTCACAACTGAAAGTAGATGTCGACTCTTTCAAGATGCAAACCGCCAGACGATTTGAAAACCAGGCGAAGCAAATCGACCAAACCATTCAAGAAATCAAACTCCTAATGGCTGCAAACACAGAGAACAGTAAGACCAAGGAGAACTCAACTTTGACCACCGAAGATACTATTACATCGCCTAGCATGGCCTATGGTGGGAGCAACCCTTTGACAAACATAGCAGTCGCAGCGTTTGCCCTAGGCACTATGGCTTGGATATACTCTAGGATTGCCAACTGAAGGTTATCTTCATCATGTGAACTCCCAAACCACCTACTTTTGTAATCTTCGGCATGAGTTGTTAGGGTATCTATCATTGTGTTTCTACCTGAAAAACAATTTCAAAGCAGTCTTTTATGAACTTTTGCTTCAGTTCCTTATTACTCTTCTCTGTTAAAAATCATCAATTAAATTATATGGACAGGATATGCGAACAACAACTCGTCCACGTCCACAAAAAAACAAATAAACTAACCGATCTTCTAATACGTTTACCATTTGTCAACACAAACACATAGACAATCAGAAAGGGTGATATAGACAAAGGAACATTTTCTAAACAGGTAATTGTCTAGAAAAAGGAAAACACTGTCAACCAACTTTGTTTCAAATCTTATCTTCAAAGGCAATAGTAACGAAACAAAGGGCCATCAACGCATGGGTGTTCCAAAATATAATGTTTGGTGTCTCCAAAACAAGTTCAACAACACATAACCCCCCAAAAAAAACAAAACTTGATTTTGGGATTGTAAATTCCAAATAAAATTAGCATCAGGTCTCCCCAGCTAGTACCAAAAAGGAGAACAGCAACATTCCGGAAAAAAACCGTCTAAAAAAGAACAACCAACTTGTTCCAAAAATAAAACCCACACAGCCACAAATGCTAAATGGGGCGAACGCAGTTGGTTCGGTTGTGACCAAAGCCTCCACACCTACCACATCTGTTCTTACTCTCCTTCTTCTTCGGTGCCTACAACAATTAAAAAAAAAATATCAGTGGATGCAACAACATAGTCAACAGAAACAGAGGAGTTACAGACCCTGAACTCTCCAATGGAGGTTTTCCGTGCCTTGCGACGACGCCCGGGCTGCAACTTCGTCATGGGGGGGTATACAACCTGCTCCCTTACTTCATCTGGTAAGTCAACATCCCTAGGGTCTTCGTCAGGAGTTATCTCACCTGCATAGGTCTCCCTCCAAACCGATGTCTTATACCAATGACCGCATAGTGTCTCCGTAGACACCCCAAGTCCGTTGGCTGCAAGAATAGCATGACCACATGGTATTTTGATATGGTCAAAATACTTGCAGCTACACTTTCTCTCGGCTAGCATCACCTTGTCAGATCTCCCAAACTTACCCAGCACCTGACAAGTCCACTCATTAACAGAATTTATGTAACTTCCATTGACAGTCGCCATGTTTTTCGTCATCTCTTTGTCAACCTCAACAGTTACACCTCCAGTGTGTTTAGCTGCCTTCTTCCGACGAGCACTAAACCACCTGGTCATCATCCTCTGTATGAACTTAACCAACTCAAGAATGTTAGCTCCCCTCCCTTCCAATAGGGCATTGTTTAGCTGCTCAGCAATATTGCTGGTCATGATGTTATATCTGTCTCCGGGGAAATTACATCTTGACCAACGAGCAGTTCCAATTTTCCCAAGATACACACCACAAGCACTGTTTGTTGACCTGACCTTCCCATACAGTTCCTTGTACTCACGTGGCATGTGAGCCATCGCTGTCTTAGTCACCAACTCAGCAAGGTGCTTACTTGAATACCTCGAATTCACGTTCCTAGCCAAGTGTACTATGCAAGCTCCATGCTTGGCTTGGGGATAGATCTTACTCACAGCATTGGCAATACTCACGGCCCTGTCAGAGATTATGGCGAGAGTTGGGGAATCACTAAGAATCCTCTCCACTTTTTGCAAAAACCATGTCCACGCATCCTCATCCTCAGCATCCACAATTGCAAAAGCAAGGGGGAAAATCTGAAAATTAGCATCCTGGCCACTTGCCGTCAACAACACCCCCTTGTATTTGCCGCTTAGATGGGTACCATCAATAACCAACACATGCCTAAGCTTTCGAAATCCACTTATGGAAGCACCAAATGCTAGGAAGAGATAAAGAAAACGTTCATCACCATCATCGTCGACGTCTGTTTCCAAGTCAGCTACTGTACCAGGATTTGCAAGCTTTAACATGTAAAGATACTCAGGGAGCTTGGCGTATGCATCCTCATCAGTGCCACGCACACCAATTATCGCTTTTTCTTTCGCCCTGTAGCACGTCATATAAGATGCATTCACACGTAGGTCTTCCAAAAGGAGTTTCTGTAAATCCCGAGCAACAGGAGCTTTCCCGGGGTTTCCAAACTTTGCTTTGTAAACAGCGGCAATTACTCTAGAAGTTGCTCTGCTCTTGTAACCTTGTCGAAACTCAATAGGGCAGAGATGCTCAAGTTTAGCCTTCCTTATCTCATAGTATCCACATCCACGGATCTCATGAGCAGTCACACGCCAATCACACCTCTTGTCAGGGCACTCAACCACAAAAGAATCAACCTTGGTCCTAGTTTGCGTGTACCTAAACTGCTTCTTTATAGCATAGATTGCCAAAGCAATCTGACAATCCTCCTTGCTTCCAAAAACTTTTCCAACAGCTATTTCGCCATAATGATCTCCAACATCCATGTCTGGGATTTCTGAAACATCGTACTCTGTGTCATCAAACATGGGAGGTATGTCGAACTCGTCGTCGTCAACATCATCGAGTTTGCGGGTTGGTCGCTCTCCCAAGTCGTCAACACGAGCTCCGCCGCTACCACCGCCCATCCAAGGGTTATAGTCCTCGGGCTTTGGTGTGTTTCCGTTGCTATCACCACCCCTTGAACCGCCAACATCTGCATAAGTTCTCGGCCCTGATCTTCTATTCAGACCCGCTAAAATCTCTTCTTCGTTGAACACTACGTTAACAGCATTGGAACCCTTGTAGTCCCCTTCCAACAACGGCTTCCAAAACTCCTCGTCGTAGCCTCTCGGCCTCAGTTCTATCTCGTCAAGTAGGACATCTCCTTCATCGTTACCTCCAGAACTGAGGACACTGCTTTCTCCTCTAACTGTGACCCCACTAATCACATCTTTTTCCACCCTCTCAATCTCCCTTACAAATTCCTCGTCTTCCACGAGGTTTATGACCTTAGTTTTTGAAGCAGCTGATGAGACGTAACTCCTTTTAGATGAACCAGTCGAAAACTTAGCAACATCTGGTGACACGAACCCCAACCCAGAATCGTCCACGAATTCGCTGTCCACAACCGGGGGGTTCTCCGTAAAATGAGCAAACAAATTCATCCCACCTTTCACTTTCAGATGCTTGCAGAAATACTTCACAGTGCCGTCGCTAGTTATCAACACCGGTGGGGTCTTAATCCCGGTTGCAAGCTCCAAGCTTGTTGGTGGCCAGTAGCTCAATGCAACACCAAACCGCGAATCGTCTACTCCAAACTCCCGTAATACGTTAGCCTCAAGCTCCTTACATCCAATACCGTCGTATACAGCCACCATACGACCCATTCGATGCTTCTCTATGACGAAATCCCAGTTACCTCCATCTCCACAAACCCAGGCGCCGCTAAGAACCAAACATTGTTCGTCCATCTTCGACGTTCTTTCCTTCGAAAAAAACACAGATTCGTAAAAGTTAACGGACAGAGCACAAGAAAAATTATATTACAACGTTTTTTATCATGTAAAAAACAGGTAATTTGCCCAAAAGGACACCAAAGGAGTCACCTTTCTCAAACTACAGCTGCAGCTAGTTGGCCTCCTGCTTGGCGACCACAGATAATATGCATTTATGGAAGATAACCTACTTTTTCAAAACACATGAAAAGTGTCCGTTCGATCCCTCTACATCTGACGGTCTAAAATTGTCTCATAAACCCAAGCAGAAACCTCAATGTCTCAACAAAGGAAACACGTTTGCTCGATCAAACTGGTCCCTACAAAATGGGAATAAAAAAATATTAAAATTAACTCAGGCATAGAAAGCCCTTAACTCGGGCAAAAGGATAGGAATGACAAATCATTTGGGGGGAGAGAGTGGAAAAGTGCCTCTCATGTGGCAAGTGTCTAAACGTGATACAAAAATATAAAAAGTGTCTGTTGAAGTAATCAACTCAAAAAAGAAATATAAATTGAGAAGAAGACCCAGCCCAAGTATAGGATTGGAGGTAACTTAGGCGGCTAAGTAATAGAGAGAGAGGGTAGTTTCGTTATTTTTTCGCGGGATATGTAAGGCTGTTTTAGTCAACTTAATGGATTAACACCGACATGGCTTAAATTGATGCGGGCCTCGGCCCATTTATTGTTTTCGTGTTAAATTTCCATTTCTGTCAATTTACAACCGGGGGAAAAAGGTTGTTAAAAATAAAATAAAAGAATAGTTTCGTGAGCCCAAGCCAGACTTGCTACATATGTTTAGTGTCATGATGTTATTTAACCTGGATCATTTAGCTTTTTAAAATTCGCCTACAATAAGATCACTCATGGTTATGTGTATTGCTTGAGATCAATTGGTTATGTATATTGCTTGATACTCTGATTCTTCATGTGTGCTCATCACTTGCTAATAAAGAAACAAATCGTAAGATTTTTTTTTGGAGCATATGCACCAAATGCAAGAAAACAAAACTAGGAGAAGCAGCACAAAAAAACACTTGAGGCAACTAGGAAAGAAAAATTATTTCAGACCATTACCACAAACAGTCAATCAATCCAAGACACGAGAACCATGATTCTTTTTTGTTGTTTTAAAGAACAAGAACAATGATACTCTCAATGTTTTCAGATCATTTTAAGTAAGAAATTAAAGCTGCAAACGCACAAGAACACACCATTTTTCAACTTGCGTGGTATTTTTTTTTATGACGCTCTCTTTTAAATCTCATTGTTTGCCATTGTTCTACTCTTATATAGTGAGCTAGATTTGTTTAATAAATTGGTTAGTCATTATTATTAATTAATGCAATAAAAAATATTTGTTAAAATTTTAGAGTTTTATTTATCGGTTAAAATAAAAAGAAAATTCTGCAACCTTCCACATTTTTATTAAAATACTTTAAATTTAGTGAATTTATCTATATTATTGAAAGTGGAGTTCAAATTAGATTTGTTTGGAAACATGGATGCAGTAAAAAAAAGAAACATGGATAATAGTTTTTTTAAAAAGAAGTTTGTTTGGAAACATGAATAAATTTTTTTAAAAAGTTTGTTTGGAAACATAAATAACAGTTTAAAAAAATACAGTGTTGTTTGGAAACGTAGATAACAATATATTAAAGAAAAAAGTAATGATTTATGTCATTAAAAATGAAAATCCATTATATTATGAGATTCTATCTATTAGACACAATTTTAAAATATACGAAAAATGAGCTAGTCTAATTATCTAAAAAGATCATTTGTATAAAATGATCATAAAAATATTTAAATTTTATATACATATTTCAAATCAAAATAATAACTGAAAGTTGATTTATATCAAAAATTGATTTAAAATATACATATATTCAAAATTTTATTTTTACTAAAATATTTTTCAATAACCATTATTAAAAATATATTTTCAAAATATATAAAAAATACAATACGAAGTCCAATTTCATATACCAACTTAAATTATGGTTTTTATATTTCACATTAAGTTTTTAAAATATAATATATGTGAGTATTTATATGATGGTACATATAAAATACTGTTAATTATATGATTATTTATATGATGGTACATATAAAATACGATTAATTATATGATGACACATATATGATATATAATAGTGACTAGGGGTGGGCGTTCGGGTACCTATTCGGGTTCGACTCAGGTATGTTTGGGTTTCGGTTTTCTAGAGACAAAGATTTCAGTTCTATCCGGATATTTTAAAATTTTGGTTCATATTCGATTATGATCTTTGTGAGTTTGGTTCGTGTTAGGATAAACCATTTAAATTATTTTAAATTTTTTAAAATTCTTTATATACTTTAAATTTCTCAAAATATGTAAACAAAAATGTATTACATATAAATTAAATATCATATGTTAGAATACCTAAACTTAACATATAAACTGGTTTGATTTAAATATTTGGATAGAGAATGAATAATTATTTTAAGTATTTTATGTTTTGAATATACTTTAACTATTTTATTTACTTTTGACTATTGATATATTTATATTTTCAAGTATTTAAACCAATATATATATATATATATATATATATATCTAATTTATTAAAACTGAAGTACAAATAAAATTTGACCCTAAGTTTTCCTCAATAATTACAATCTAATGCTATTGATTAAAACACTGTAGTTTTGCATATCGCTAACCCATTAATTTCTTACCAAAAGATACGAACCTTTCCATTTGTTACACCATAAATTCGGGGAATTGGTTTCTAATATAAAAATGTTTTGGCTTACTACACCTACGTGACAAGCTAATATCTTTTTTTTCTTAGAAATCCATAGTTATTTATTTTTCTTTTTTTGGTAAAAGAAATCCATGAATTCTGTTTTTGGAGTCACCTTTTCTTTACATACGAGAAAAAATTTGAAGTAGTTTGGAAACGTAGATATCAGATCTAAAAAGAGGTTTGTTTGGAAACATGAATATCAATTTTTTTTTTTAAAAAAAGAAATTTGTTTGGAAACATGAATAAAAAAATAGACTGTTTGTTTATATTTTCAAGTATTTAAATCAACTCAAAAATATAATATATATTCTGGAGGTTTTTTATAAATTAAATCTAATAATAATAAATATATAAGTATATAAATATATATTTTAGATACGCTCGGATACCTGAAAGACTTCGGTTCAGATTGAATTTGGTTTTGGTTTTTTAAATACCAAAATTTTGAATAATTCAGATATTTAATCAATTTCGGTTCATATTTGGTATTACTTTTTTGGATCAGATCGATTCGGTTCTTCGAATTCGGGTTTTTTTGTCATCCCTAATATTGACATGAAAATAAATAGCAACATACGATTTGAGAAAATACACCCGCGCGGGCGCACAGATCAAAATCTAGTATATTATTAAAACTGAAGTACAAATTAGGTTTGTTTGAAAACATGAATAGCTGTTTAAAAAAATAGATTTGTTTTTGAATATGAATAGTAGTTTTAAAAAGATGTCTGTTTGAAAACACGAATAGCAGTTTAAAAAAAATTGTTTGGAAATATGAATAACAGTTTGAAAATGAGTTTTGTCTGAAAACATGAATAGCATTATAAAGAAGATATAATGTTTTTAGAGACATATATAGCAGTATATTAAAAAGAAAAAAAAATGGACTTATGTTATTAAGAAAAATTGAAAATTCATTATATTATGAGAAACTATCTATTTGGTTCAACTTTAAAATATACAATGAGCTAATCTAATTACCTAAAATATCTTTTGTCTAAAATAATAAAAAATTAATTTGATATACATATTTCAAATCAAATTAATAATTTAAAATTGATTTATATCAAAAATTCATTCAAAAGTATACATATATTCAAAATTTTATTTTTACTAATTTTGAAAAAATATAATGTGTTTATTTGATGGGTCGAATTCATAAACGAAAATATTATGTATTGAATAAATTAATGGATTCTAAAAGGCTATCAATTGATATTAGATGTACCAAATGTGTTTAATTTTTCACAAAAATGCAACCTATATAATTCCCAACTAAATTGTGATATATTTAATAATATCTCCACAATTTTTTTAAAACAGTTATTAATCCTAATGTTTAATATGAAATTTATAAAGCACAATTAAGCATGTATATTTTTCAATAATACACTTTGATAACTACAATGTTAAAAAATGTAATGAAACTCAAAATTAATAAATTTGATTAAAAAAATTTATGTTGGTTAGAATTATTAGAAATTGTGTTTAGTTAAAATAAATTATTTTCTATAATCTAATTTAAAACAATATAAAATTTTAACAAAATCACCTCCTTAAAAATTAAGAAAAATAATATCACAATTAATCCCTAAGTCATACCACTAAATTACAACATAGAGCTGGGAAAAATCCAGAATCTGAAGAACTGAATTAAATCTGATCCGAAAATAGTACTGAACCCAAACAGAAATTGATTGAATATCCAAATGGATTCAAAATTTTGGTATTTAGAGAATCGAAACCAAACCAGCACAAATCAAAGTATTTTGAGTATCTGAATGTATCCAAAATATATTTATATACTTAATTATGTTAATTCTTTTAGGTTTAATATATAAAGTATCTAAAGTATAAGATATTTTGGAATTGTGGAAAATATTTGAAAATGTATACAAATAATCAAAATTAAATGTCTAAGATAACCAAACAATATCCAGAAAGCCTTCATTTCTTGTTGTAGGCTTGCAGTTGTAGGTGGAGATCTGTGGCGATGCATAATTGGAATCTAGATAATGGGTTTGATCAAGGGAAGAAAATGTTACTTTACACGTAAAATGTGGTATCTACCAGATTTTTAAATGTTTTGAAGGTTATAAACCAATTATTCCCTATTTTTATAACAGAACTACGCATATGTGGATGCTCCTCTTTTATTTGAAATAGAGGCTACATTATTTACGTTTTTCTCAAAAAGTTGTGTGGTTGCTGAAGAAGCAAGCCAAGGAAGATCATGAAGAAGCCTGTGAAATACTTTGTGGTAATTTTATTCTTTCTTCTTCTCTTGTGGTTTCTGTCTCTTTCCAAAGGTTTCTTCAAAAGATCAATGACTGTTTGCTATTACAGGTTGATGCATTCACTGAGTCAGCCTTTAAGGGAAACCAAGCAGCTGTTTGTTTTCTTGAAAAAGACCATGAGAGAGACGACTCTTGGCTTCAGTTGCTTGCTGCTGAGTTTGACCTACCCTTGACTTGTTTTCTTACTCCCATCACCGGTTCTGATCCTCTACATCCACAATGCTTTCTTCTCAGGTGGTTCACCTCTGTAGCCGAGGTCCGTCTTTCGAACATTCTTTGATATCAACATTTGAATGAATTAACACATGACTACTATGTGGATGATGTTTTTCAGTTTAGTAACTCAAAGCACTATACTTCTTATTTAGTTTTTTTTTTTTTTCCGTCAATGGATTTTTAATATTAAAACAAGGATGGGCCAAGCTCAGTTACACATTAAGGGCCCATACATCCGAAGCCCAACAACATATAACTAACAAACCAAACCGACCACTCTATCCCCTAGTGGCCCAAGACCAAACCCACTAAAGCATCCGACGACCTACTCGGATAAGGCAAGCGAGGAGACCGGACACGTGTAAGAATCCGGGCCGTTAGCTGGACACGTGCCTCCTCTGTCTCGACTCGATCGAACCGCTAGAAAGTCACCGGAGAAACCTCGCCGTCACCGTCGTTCCGCCAGATCTCAGAACCACAAGAGCCTCCGACGAAACCATCTCTTCTCTTCTACGCTTCAACTTCGACCCGAAGAGCTTCAACGAACCAATCGCAAGCTCCGCCGACATAATAAGGCTCCAAGCGCACGAACCGAGAACCCCACAACCACCGACGAAACACCAGAGATCTCCACTAAAGGTCAACGACACAAGACCAAACTAAAGCCGACAGAGCCAGACTGAAGGAGCCTCCACTCTCCGGCGACCAAAACCGGCGGCGGTGAAGCTGCAGGAGCTTTCACCTCACGGAATAAAGCCGGCGTCGACAGAGCTGCGATAGCCTCCATCACCCGGAAACAGCCTATGAACATGCAAACCCGTCTTCTCACGCCGAGAGCTCCCACATAGACGCGTCCTCCCTCCAAACAAAGAAACCACCGCTAAACGATGGTGATGACCCAGAGCTCCGACAAGGCGTTTGGTGGTAAGCGGCGAGAAGGACAGCAAAAAGAAAACTCTTAACTAAAGGAAAGAAGGTTCCGGCGCCGGCACGGACGCTCACGCGCCGGCCGGACGTCGAACCTTCTCAGATCGCCTTTCTCTCTCTTCTCTCGCCTTTCTCTCTATCCTACCAACCTGACTTCTTATTTAGTTTAGTTTGTATTTCTTTCAACCTAATGAAATCTGAAAAATACCTCTCCCTTCCAATTAATTTAATATTCTTCATGGACTTAGCCAATTCATGAATCATGTTAAATCATGGCATTCGGTTCCTTAGTTTCTAGACATTTGAACTCCACTAGATACTTAGAAATTTCCGATTCAGATTCGGGTCGGTTTTTCCGGGTCCGGATTGATTCAGATCTATGACTAAAACAACCACAAAATGCAAGTAATTTTCGGGTACATTGAGGGTCCGAGTCGGTTCAGATATTTAAGACCCGAAAAAGACTCAAAGTACCTGAACCCCATCAAAATTTAACTAGAATCCGTCATATTTATCTAAAAGTTGACAAAAATAAAATAAAAAGTAAATTATTAATAATTAAAATCAAATATTTTTGACATTTAAAGTTCCACATTACTCGAAAATGTTACACAATAATAATAAAGATTGTAAACAAAAAGATATCACAACTAAATCTTAAATTAGAATACATAAAAAGAATACATGAATGTTATAGTCGTAGATATTCATGATTTTAGATCGGATATAAATCAGTTCATATCGGATTGGATCTATTAAGGTCTATTTGGGTCGGTTCTTTTTGTTTCTAGTTCTTCTGGATAGAGAAATTTTAGATCCAACTAGGTACTTGTAAATTTTCAGTATGTTTCGAATCGTGTCTTTTTTTTGTCGGTTCTGAGTAAAATGCCTAGGAAACAATCTATACGGTTTACTTTATTGATTATTCATAATGTTTTCTAGGTTATCTTTCTGCATTTTTTATATTCTTTACTAGATGACTTCCCACGATATCACAGGATACTATTATTTAAATTCATTTTCGCTAAATAAATTTTCTATATATTTGAATTTATAATAATTTTGATAAATTAATTTGTTGATAAAAATTCGATAAAGCTTTTTAATGGGTTAATAATGAAAAATAACATTAAATTTTATTTCACTATACTAATCATGTTAACATGTGTATAATTATAAAAGTAAAAAATATGAAGAGAAATTACCATATAAGTTTTTTGTTTTTGAAACTGACTACCATAATATAGATCTAATTTAAGTTTTACATTTTTTATTGTAATACTCTTATATATAATATAAAAATATTTTGGAATTTTAACCAATATTAATTAATAAGTATAATTTAGTTCAATAATATTAGAATAATTTTAAATCATTCTGAAAATAATATAAGAGATCCCACTAAAAATTCTCAAGAAATTGGTATGTTTATACATTAATATAATATAAATTCATATAATCTGAAGAAATTTCGGAATATATATGATTTTATTGTTCTTCTAAGTACATATTCATATACTGATTAAGATAAAGATCATGTAAACTAAAATTAATATAATATTATTTATTATAACAAACTATAAATTAGGCATTTATAACAAGCTAATATATATTAAAACATTAAGCCACATATTTTATAAAATAGTATTTTAAAGATTGCCTAAAGCAGAAATTTAATATATATAATACATAATTTTTTTGAAGATATATTCTTACAACTATATTCTAACTCTTATAACTACTTGTTCAATTATTATACAATACAAGCTTGATATACTTATCAATACTTTAAAATTTTGATCATTATAGTAACGTCTAATTGATTATGTTATATATATTTTTTAGAGAAAAATTGAAGAACAGATAATAAAATTATAAAGACATACTATATAGTATTTACATATGATAGAGTTTCCACTGATTAATCTATAAAAATATGGTTTTAAAGGTTGGATTGAACAAAATATTTAGAATTTATCATAATACTTATCTCTAGTTATTAAATAAAGTTTCAAATAAATATAAATTAAATTGATTAGTATAAATTTAGACCGTTGATCTATCACTCAAAATTATTTTAAACATGATAAATAAGTAAAATCATTTCTCAAATAATAGTATAGGTATTTCAGAAAATATATATTGTCTTTTAGAAAAAAGTTGTCTAAAAAAATATGTGTTTCGTGTTTTACTGAAATTTTATTAGTTAATAATAATACATTATAAATTTCAAAAGAAAAATACTTACTAAAATACTATTTATATAAAATTATTAAAAATTAATACATATCGAAATAGTATATTTATTATCAAATTTTAATGTTTTCTGAACATGTAAAAGTACATAAACTTACATTTTAGAAACCCAAGAGGTAACAATCAATATACTATACTAAAAGGGAGATAATCTCAACAATGAGAGTGTCCACCTCAGCAAATTAATTCAGGCCAATAAGACACTTTCTTTTTGACACGTCACCATAGCTGAAATAGAGTGAAGTTTCGTATGGGCTCAATTCAATTATCAGTCGGCCCACAAGAACCCATGGCGAGAAATAATTCATTTTTATCTTCACGCGTCGAGAGTCTCTCCTCTCCCCCCCTCCCGCAGTTGACTCTTCCACTTCATCTTTTTCAGTTTCTGCTTTTTTCCGTTATCTTCTCAATCAATGATGATGTTAAAGCTATTATTTAATGTTTTGTTGCTACTCCCCCCTTAATCCTTCATTTATATAAAAATCTATGTACACCTAAATCAAAAACCTGATTTTCAGCAGCTATCGCCGTGGCCGTAAAATCGACCGGAAAACTCAACTCTCCACCGGCAAATATCATACCAGGAAATCAACGCTTCCCCTAGAGGTATGGATCTCCTTAGTCGTTTGTTTTCATATTTAGTTCACAAAGATTGAAAATTTATGTTCTATGTGTCGTAGATCATTTTCATTGTTGATGTGTAATTTGAAAATTGCTGACATACTACAGATTACGCAAGTGTGAGCTTAATAGTGTCTTTTTACTTATGACTCAGCGAGCATACTTTAGATTCTTAACTAATCAAAAAAGTCATTACCCTGTTTAATGTGTGTTTTCCTTCTCTGTTTAGCTATGGTTTTTTTGACAATGTTACAATGGATGTAAGATATCATATGGAGATTTGAACCTCCTCTGCAGCTGGAGAAATCATAAGCCTGTCGGTTCAAGTTTCTTACAGGATGGGAACTTCGTAGACTCCGCTTCTGGTGAGTAAAGTTTTCAATTTTGAAAATTCTCTGTTCAGAAACAGAGGAATAAGAAGAGAAAAGTTTGACTCTTGAGATTCAAGTTCCATGTGCACTAATGTTTATTTTTTGATTTAGTGTTTCAGTATCATAATACAGAGATTGATCATATATATCTTTGTAGAAATTTGGGGAAGATGAAGTACTACAAATGTTCCGAATCATCATCCGCTTCAAAATCCAAACTTAACAGTCGCAAAGCAGAGCAGAGAGGTGAGATTTTGATTTTCTGTCCATGGAGAGGGTGTACACGTTCGCATTCTCCACCAGAAATTTTAAGAAGGCTGCCAGCTTATTTTTGGATTCTATATCGACCTTCACGATGTATGAGATCCTTCTCTACGAGACCTTCATTTTCTACACCGTGCTTACCAGCATCATAACTCTGGATAGAGTTTCTCTTAAGCAAAAGGTATTTGTCGATCTCCCAGGTCCTCTACTTTTGAGTGTTCTAAATCCAGTCACGGATGATAACATTCAGTTTGTTTGGTCAGTACTAAAGTGATGTGAATCTGTTTTTTTGGGTGTAGTTCCTCCATGAGGATGTGAATCTTTTTGAATAAAATGCTAAAGTGCTATACTACTAATTTGACAGGTTGTTGACGCACCTGAGATCTTAACCGTGCTTGGGAAGATACCATTCCTTTCCGAGTTCCTGAACTCACTATACGAGTGCCAGTACAAGGCGTTTTTCTCAGCATTTGGTGAGTTCAATATAGTGACCTAATTAGCTTACTGAACTTTGTTAATTGTGTATGCGTTTTGCTTGCTTTGTCTATGTGTTAATAATAGATTCATTGTTTTTCTATTTTCAAAGCTGGAATGGCGGAGCAGATTAAGTTTGACCGTTATTTGAACCCACATTTCCGGTTCTACATGAGAGAAGTGAGAACGGTGGTGTACTCTCAGTTTTTGGAGTCTTACAAGAGTGTAATGGTGGATGCGATGGCAAATGCCTTTGGTGTTTCCGTGGATTTCATCGATCAGTAAGCACACTAAAAACGCTCAATTACATTCTGTAAGAATATATATGATCATACAAAGTTAGAACCTGACTTGACATGTTTCCTTCTTTTATAATCCAGGGATGAGGGAGCTGTCACGCTTCATTGCAGCTGGGAAGCTTCACTGCAAGATAGGCAAGGTTGCCGGTGTTTTGGAGACAAATCGTCCTGATGCAAAGAATGCACTTTACAAGGCAACAATCAAGCAAGGGGACTTCTTGCTAAACCGGATCCAGAAGCTGTTTCGAGTCATTGATCTGTGAGCATGTCTCACATGTGTCTGTTTAGCACTTTCCTCAAAACTGCAACAACTTGCAACTCAAATGGGTAGAATCTTAAGGTGTGAGAAACGATATTTGAGATCAACACCTGTCTGTTCTTTCTTATGACTCAGTTTGTTTCATCTACCTTTTTATTTATTTATTTATTCTACTTTCACATCTGGAAAGCATGAACTTATCAAAAAATTTCAAGGTCGTATTTCCCCATCTGAGGTTAGTTTCTTCTTCCTTAATCATGAAAGGTTCTTCTATACAAATCTACATCAGCTGATGATGTTTTAAAAAAAAATGTGCAAGTATGCAGCGACATCGTAGAAGTTTCCTGGAGGGATTTACAAAGACTCCAGTGATTACACTTGCAGGGAGAGATAAATTTAAGTAAATGTCATATATTTTAGATTATGATTCGAGAGAGGAGTAGTAGCATTCTCTTGCAAATTTTGTGGTGTCTATTACAGACCCGTTTCTTGAATTAGTAGTTGCATGCATTTGTGTTGACTGACATATCATGGTTAGGCACTGACCTATTTCTTAGATTCATCATTTGTTAATGAATACATGTGTTACAGATGAGAAGTAGTTGAGTGTTTAGAGAATGTTTTTCCACTCTATTTGGAGTAGAAGCCAATTCTGTTATAGACTTTTTATATTTTGAAGAAGAAAAAAATGAGTCATTAGAGATGGTCTTACATTAATAGTAAAAAAAATATAATTACACTTAAAATAAAGCTTAAACAAGCTAATACAACAAAATAAATTGAATAAAAACAAACTGAAATTATTTCCAAGCTATTCACATGGTATGTGATTTTGATTTCTTTAATGAATTTACATCTAAGCGAACAAACACTTAAAACTAAAAATATATACATACAGTGATAATGAAGCTTTGATCATTTTTTAAATACGAGATGAATAAAAACTGTATTTAGACAATTATTGAGCAGTTAAGCTCGATAATAACCATGTTAATCACATTCATCAATCTCTAATATATAGAAGTTCAATACTCATTAAAATTATATAACATATCCTAAAAACTAATTTAAAACAATGCAGGAAAATTAGTATGCTAAAAACACCATCAAAAAAATTTACTTCCATAAGAGGTAAACCGAATACAACAACGTAAAAGACCAAACTCCATTCTCCTTTGGTCAAAAAACCACATTCCCTATCTTCAGTACGTTAATTCAGAATTATAAAGATTTTATCATAACACAAATTGTATGTAGATGAGGGAAAATATTTTTATGTTCCAAACTTACAGAAAACAAAACCATGAAATTTTTGTAAATATTCTGACCAAATTAGTAAATTTATATATACAGAATATCTTAAGAAACTTAATACAAAATTAAAAACAAATTAAAAAATAATATCAAGTTCATTGAAAATTTACTTGCATTACCATAATTTATATACCACTTTTTATATTATTTTCAAGGGAAAATATTATAATATTTGGGTTTAGGGTGTACTAATTATTTTTCCTTTTTAGTATTTATAGGGTGAAGTTGAGTTTATACAATTTTAAATATGGTTCTTAAACAACAGTAATTAATTTATGAGAGTAACTTTAGTTTTTTCATTATAAATTTAAGATATTTATGAAATAGTCATTTGAAAAAAGTAAAATCTTAAAAAAATTATATCAGATTTACAGTAAAAATAGAATATCTCTAAATTTAATGTTAAATATGTGACTTGCGTGTCTGTATATGAACAATTTAGCTTATATCATACACTAGAAGGCACATGAATCCTATTTTTGGTCGGTTTTAGCATCTTACAATCATTTCTATTATTTTATACAGAACATTTCATAAATAACTAACTGGATGCAAAATCACAACTCATATCTTAATTATTATTTTTAACAAAATGTTATTTGATTTATATTTAATAATTTATTTTGATTATACCATACAAGATGCTGATTAACATGTATTTTTATTTTCCTAAATGAAGGTCAATAGAAGAATTCATGTATCAGCAGTAAACCAATATATAACCAACACTTATTATCGAATATCTATAATATCTTCTATCTCCTCATAAAATTAATAATATTAAAAATAGCAAGGAACAACATATATAAAATCATATATAGTAGAGATATTTATTCTTCATCATATAAGAATCTCGAGTGTTTGATTGGTAGAAATTGTGGTTTTAATCATTTAACTTTGGAATATAAATGGTACGTTTTCTGTTGCAACTATAGATTCTATTAATTTAGATTTATATCAAAAACTTAAATATGAAACTCCAGAAATATTAATTTCTGAAACCAATATATTTTCTAATTTAACCTTTGTGCTGTAGGTTTAAATTATTTTCCTAGAGCATAAATGGTAAATGAAAATGGTTGTGAAAAAAAAGCAATAGAATAATTCGGAACACTTACAATCACCTTACAAAATCATTGTATTTTTCTCAACATTTATGAAATTTCAAAATAAGTAGTCAATAAACAATTAACTGTTTATCTTTTATCAAGGTACTTACAAAAAATGTATTTATTAGATCCAACATTTTTGAAATCGGGTGAAAAATGTCAACAATTTTTTTTTCATGTATTTCTAGAAAGAATAGTTTTCTTGGCAATAACTAAAACTTTTGCCACTGATTATACAGTACAAATACAAATCAGGAAAATATAATAAAGAAAATAGTTACGAAATCAAAATTTTAAACGATTGGAATTTTAACATATGTTTTTCTGTAATATTATTTTAAATAATATAATATGTATTTTTATCTTTATATACGTTTTGGATTCTAATAAGATAGACTTCATTTTAATAATCAATATTTGTCAAAGTATCCAATATATAATACATATTTAAATATAATAACATAATATTTTAAAATGAATTAAAACTTTATGAAAATAAACCCGGGCATTACGCAATGTTTTTATTTCGAGATGTTTTTAATGATAATTTTTCTAATAATTCACATTTTCTGTTATTCAGTGTTCTAGCTATAAAGAGAGAGATGACATCTAAAACTTCTTCACCGGATATGGATATTCCACTACTTCCAAGTACGACCACATATACTATGAATCAAATAATTGATTTATATTCCTAAGTTATGCTCATTGATTAATTTCAAAATAATTTCAGGCTCTCCACCTCAAAAAAAACCCAACAGATCTACATGCTTCTTTTGCAAAATTCCAGCATCCTATTTATGAGATCCACTTTTCTATTTTAAAACTTTAATATCATCTCTTAGTAATGATAATAACTTTCCTATGTTTCAACTATTATCTCCATTCAGATTTAATTTTATCAATATTTCATCTACTCCATACAACAACTAATTTTTATAAGCAAAAAACAAAATATGTTATGGTTGAAATTTTATTCATAATGAAACACCACTATTTTCCTTACATTTCAATATATTCTGGAAATATTTACTATGTTGAAAACCCCATCTATCTTATTAAAGGTGAAGTACAAATTCGGTGCGTTTGGATACTTGGATAAGATTAATAAAAAAAATTGGTGTGTTTGGTTATAGCTATAAAAAAATGGAGTGTTTGGAAACTTGAATAGTAGTATCTATTAATTGTGTTTCCATATTTCACTTAGTTTAACAATTTAATTAATTATATTACCTTAATAATAAATTACATCATTAATTATATTACCATAATAATAATAGTTCATATTTTTATTTATTAGTTAATCAATATTAACTTTGTGCCAATTATAAAATCAAAAATGCTAAATAATTAGGTTTTACATATGATTAAACATTTGGTTTATTTTATTTTACTAAAATATTTTTATTTTAGTTACAATCGGTGGAAAATTACGTACCCAAAAACATAGTTCAAAAATATGTTTTGTGAATAAAATAATAACTTAAATCAAAATACTTAAAATGTCCTACATTTATTGTCACTTAATTTTCCACTCCATATAATTATTTTACTTGATAAAAAAAACTCTTTCTATTTCACTTAATTTAGCAAAACACATAAAACAGTTTTTTATTAATTTATATAATCATTTAGACATGAACATTATCTGTCTATTTAGGTACATGTTGTTCTTTTCGGATATCCTTTTTTTTTTTGGTAACCAAGTCCCGCTTGAATATTATAAACTTATGTGTGGATTTTGAGTTGGATCATTCTAGATCTGGATGAATTCGGTTATGATGTATAGGAACCTAAAAATATTTAAATAACCAATGTATCTAAAACGGGTTCAGATATTTGTAACAAAAATAACCATATAACCTGATTCGGTCCAGATCTTTTGAGTATCGTTAGTTACCAGATCTTTTGAATATCGATGTATAAAAATATATTTCACGGGCCAATTTAACAAAATATTAATTGGTTCAGTTGAAATAAATATATTTTAAAAAATTATATGAACTGAAAAAATCACTATAAGAGTACTTACATTTGGATTCAAATCATTTTTTTAATAACAAACTACACAAATATGTTGATTTGTATACAAATTTAAATTACAATGTAAATATTTAATTGAACACAATTAATACAGAAATATGTGACATTGTTTAAACAAAATATCAAAGTAAACAGTTGCGTTCTAAAATCATTTATTTTAACAACAAGCCAAATAAATATGTTGATTTGAGAAGGAATAGAATAAAGCCAGATAAATACATAGTTTACCAGAGACACTCTATATGTCAAATTTATTATAAAGAAATTTTTACTAAGATAAATACATTCAATAATTACAAACAAATAATATATTTCATAAAAGTAAAAAATAATATCCGCGCTTCGATATGTTGATTGGAGAGGGAATAAAACAAAGTTAGAGAAACACATAGTTTACCAGAGACACTATGTGTGTCAAATTTATTATAAAGAAAATTTTACTAAAATAAATATGTTCAATAATTACAAACAAATAATATATTTCATAAAAGTAAAAAATAATACCCGCGCTTTCGAAGCGCGGGTCAAAATCTAGTACACCTTACTTCTTTAAAAATAACGTCTTTCACACCTCAACCTCTTCTTATTCCTTTTATTCATATCCCATCTAAATATATATTGTGTTTCGGCTGATACAAACATACCGAACTTTATCGTCAACTATTTTTTTAAAAACTAATATATTTTAATCTTTTTCACAAATTAAAAATCTTCCCTGCTACGCACTACTTTCACATTGCACAAATCAACTTCCGAAAAACTCATTTAAAAATACCTGATAACTCTAAATATTATTTAAAGATTCCTAATCTAACACAAATAGTTAAATCTATTTTCCGCGCGTAGCGCGGACAAAGAATCTAGTATATCTAAAATCGACAGAAGCAGAAGCTGGATGCATTTTCATTGTTAGAATCTAGATTGTGTTGACAAAAGCTCAATTCTTCTTGACAGATGGATATATGTGGTCATGGAACATTAGCATCGGCTCATACTCTCTTGTCAAACGGTTTGGTTGGTTCTTCTGAGACGGTTGAGTTTTTCACTCACTCGGGGATTCTAACTGCTAAAAAGGTCGATGATTGTGAAACCAAAGGATCTTTCTTGATAGAAATGAACTTCCCAGTGATTACAACTTGTGAGTACAGCTCCAATCAGAGCCGTGCTTATGGTGTTATCAAAAAGGCATTTGCCTTAGGCCTCCTCAAAAATAAATAAAATTTAAGGCCCCAAAATACAAAAATCGTTTATGGTATAGTGGTTACAATGTTCTTCTAGTTAGTTTCATGTACATTAGTTCGATCCTCATCTTTGTTTTCATTAAAATTTTCATTTCTAGCAACCTTTCTATTTTGGTATATTATAGCTTCTTTCAATTTAAAGTTTATGTTTTTCCACAAATTTTTTTCTATGATTTAGATTTATTTTTAAATTTATAAGAAAAATTGTAAAAAATAACATTTATATAAGAGATTTTATCTATGTTTTATTACAAAGTATGTGTTATAAAACTTTAAACTATTAATATTGTATTAAAATTTATAAACAAAATTATTCTTTAAACTTCGCCTTAGGCCTCCCAAAGTGCTCGCACGGCACTGGCTCCAATGATTTCTCCAAGTTCTCTAAAGCCTTGAACGGAGCTACCATTGTTGATGTCAGAGGAACTACAAAAGATAAACTCGTCTTTAAACCCTTGAAGGGAGCTACTAAATCAACTTCAACAGATCAAATCATGGTTTATGCATTTCAGAAAAATAAGATTTAGTAAACTTGGCTTGTTTTATATATTCTGGTCTTAAGTGTTTATTATCCTATCTGATTACAGGTTGTACTTTCATCTTGGGAGGCTGTGGCTGAGTTGCAACCAAGAACTGAGGATATCATGAAATGCCCTGGCAAAGTGATGATTGTTACCGCTCCTGCTCCTGAAGGATCTGCTTATGATTTCTGCAGTCGACTCTTTGCTCCTAAACTAGGGCTCAATGAGGTTAAGAAACTAAACCTGCACTTTTCATGGGTAGAAGCTTTTACCAAGTCTTTTCTTCTTACTTCTCTTGCTTTACCTCTTCCCTTGTTCCTTCAGGACTCTGTCTGTGGAAGTGCACATTGTGCATTAGCACATTACTGGAGTCTCAAGCTGAACAAATGTGATTTCATCGCCTACGTGGTGACTTCTCTCTCTAACTTGCTAACATTTTGAAACCTAAGAAGCATCACACAGTTTAATGATTGAGTAAATATTTTTCTAGGCTTCGCATAGGAGTGGAGAACTGAAGGTTCATTATGATAAGGCGAAGCAGAGGGTCTTGCTCACTGGCAAAGCTGTGACTGTGATGAACGGCTCTGTCTTAGTTTAATCTTTGAGTTTATCCAGATTCTTGGAAAAAGTCAAACCCAATAATCTCGAACCTTTTGAGTCTTACTATCAGATTGTGTAACAAAGTATTGAACTCAGTAATAAATGGAATTTGATTGTTTCCGTGTTTGATTAGTTTTGCAATAACGTATCAAATCTCAAAAAAATCATGAAGAGTTCAAAGATAACAAGATAAGATCATACTTCGGATCACTGCATAATGTTTAACGACCACCACGTCCACGACCTCTTCCGCGCCCACGTCCACGACCACCTGGTGGAATCTTTCCTGATACCAATGACAACAAAAAAAAAAATTATGAGAAGAGGCAACCAATAAACCCAAAAGGAATGGTGAAGAATGAAGTGAGAAGGAAAAATGCTTTATGTTACCTGCAGTTGGTTTCTTCAGTTTGATTCTTGGTGTGTCTTCGACCAGCAAAGTTTCGAGATTCAAGCTGTCTGGGAGAATATAATAGCGAATGTTGTTTCCCCTGACACTTAAGTGGTCTAATGCGACTGGATTCTTCCCTTTCAAAGTGAGTTTCACTGCTTTTAAGTGAGTGTTCATACTAACATCTACACCTGTACAAAGTAGATAATAACTGATCAGTGGTGATGTATGACTGCATTTTAAACATTAACAGAAGAGAACACTTGTATTGATTAAGGAAACGAATCAGTAGGTGAGACTAAAGGAGATGCAGAAACAAGGCATATAGTCACTGTTCTATAAAAATTCAGAGATGATATTTACAAGTGCAAATCTCATAACCATTGGGCATTATTGATATATCTCTGGTTTACACACTGATCATGTTTCTTATGTATAGTGCTGCTCATGGGTGGTCAGATTTAAAAAAAAAATCCAAATACGCTCATAAACCATAGACTTGAGTAGTGCACTCAGTTCTTGCAGCCGACAATGCAATCTTCTAAGTTAAAAATCAAGCTTAGGCTAAAGTTAAAATTAACAGAGATAATAAAAGAATAAACCTCAGAATTGACTACAACAAGAGCTCAAACTTATGGTGAGTCGATTGGATAAGAACATGCGAAATCAACTAACTGTGATCAGAAGTAGAGGAGACGAGAAGTATGAAGGGGGGATGGCTTATTGGTTTGAAGCAAGATAAAAACAGATTGGGTTTTCTTTTGTTGTAGTTTCTTTTCAAATCTTTCAAAACAGAGTACACTTAGTTGTAAAAAGAGCTTTTTCTTTTGAATTAAATTTAACATTCAATTCAAAAAAAAACAAGAGCTCAAACATAACTAAAATCATGGGTGACCCAAAGTTTGAAGAAGCACTATCTCATAAAGTTGTTTGTTCTGGTACACTACTGTGCTTATGAATAACAACAATACTTTGAAGAAGAACCAAAACAACATCACAAAATCTCGAAAAGCAAACACTCTGGCTAAGCTCACAGACAAGAGTGTTTGTACAAGCAGAAGCAATACTAACCTATCTGATCATTGAGAAAGAATTAAACGATATCAGGATAAGAACGATATCGGTTGTAAACCGACAAAGCATTCGTAGGGCAAAAACAAAATCAACACTTTGTCAAAACTAAAACCAAACCTCAGTGTTTGTGAATACGAGAGATCATTTCTATTGCTTAGAACCATCAAGCGATGTAGAGAATCGACCTTGGCTTTCTCTTGTAATAATCGAATCAAAACGGAACCGATATGTTTGGCAAGTCTAACTCCAAACCGGAGTAAACTCAATATCACTATGAATCGAAAAGATTACAAGCTTCGCACTAGTTGCGTGTTCTATGAGAGATTATTGTTTCTGTGTTGTCACTAACAATGAGAGATGAGAACCCTATTTATACTAGATCGATCATAGGTTCTCTAGATGGAAAAGGAAAATTACTTGTTCCTAATACTACAAAGAAACTGGAAAATTAACATATTTCTTATGTCTTGTTTCAGGTCCAAACCCGAAGCCCACCAGCAGGCCCAAGAGACACAAAGCCTCACATTCTCCACCTTGGCTCTTGGGTCATTCTTTGATTTCTCCGTTCCTCCATCTCTCTCTCTCTCTGCGGAAAAATGAAACCAGAAGCTTCGACGAGCTCGCCGCATCGTCTTCTCCGAGCACCGTCTGTTCCTTGACGCCGTCTTCATCGGAGATGCATGCCTTCTCCGATCCTCGCTTCTCTCTCTCGCCCCTGTTGATTCCTCTCTTTCCCGAACACTTCCTCTCTTCGATTCTCCGTGAACCAGACAAGATCCCGATTTTACCATCGCTTGTCTTCACCGGCGTTAGCTTCTACCGCCGCCGTCATTGATGTCGCAGGTACCGCTTGTTCTTCCTTGTCTTCTTCCTTAGACAATTGAACAAAAAACTCTAACCTTTGATTTCAATTTTTCCAGCTTGTCTCTTGATGAATCCAGCACCGCCTTTGACCTTCGTGATTCTTTGGTAGCAAAATTCCTCTTGCTCACCTCACGACCTCTTTGAAACCAAAACCAGACTTGTCAAAGTCTTAAAAGGTATCTCCTTTTGACTTTTATTACCCGTGTCTCCATGTAGCTCTTGTAACAAGAAGTTTAATTTGATTCTTGTTGACTTTCAGCTTGTGATGTCGACGTCTCTTCACCACCGTAGCTTCCTTTAGAATTATTTCTTTAATTCTTTTAAGAGCTTCATCCTTGTTGTAGCTGTCTCCTAGCTGCAACCACACGTTCTTTGGTAAAGTATCTGATTAATTTAAATGATTTCCCAGCTTCTTTTGAAGCTTAACCTCCTGCATAAAAATCTTTGACTAGTATGAATATTTTATTGCAGGTTCCTCGTATAGACAAATCCCGTCTACAACCATCAAAGGTATTCTTCTGAACTCATCTTTTACCAAGCTTTATATCTCCCTGTCGAACCATCAGTTTGCTTTTCCTGAAACTGATATTTTACTTTGTGGCCTTTCCGCGAGGTGAACAAGTCGACAGCCTTGTCACCTGCAGCCACACGAGACCTACTAAGGCAGAACCTTGAGGATCTCCAAGCATGTCTCGAACTTTTGTCCAGGTACACACTTAGTTAGGAAATCCGCCGGGTTGATAGATGTGTGAATCTTGTGAACTGTAACGTCGCCAGCCTCAATTACGTCTCTCATAAAGTGTAGTCTAGTGTCTATATGCTTAGTCCTTTCATGGAACCCGCCATTCTTAGCTAGGTGTATAGCACTTTGAGAATCTGAAAACACTCTCACATCATCTTGCTTGAACCCCAATTCACTAACAAAACCCTTAAGCCATAATGCCTCTTTGAAAGCTTCGGCTAAAGCCATATACTCCGATTCTGTCGTTGATAGAGCTACGATATGTTGGAGACCAGATCTCCAGCTTATTGTGTTGCCTCCGACTTGAAATACATATCCGGTAACGGATCTTCTCCTATCCAAATCAGTAGCGTAGTCTGCGTCACAGAATCCCTGTACCTTAAAGTCTTCTCCTTTAGTAAACATTAGGTCTGAACCTAGAGCTCCTTTAAGGTATCTCATCACCCACTTAACAGCTTCCCAATGTTGTCTTCCTGGCTTGCTCATGTAGCGGCTGATCAAGCCCACTGCGAAGCATAGGTCAGGTCTAGAACCCACCATCGCATACATTAAACTCCCAACGGCTGATGCGTATGGTATCACGTTCATGAACCTCGTTTCCTCGTACTCTTCTTCCTTCGTCAAACTCTTGAGCTTAAACTGTGGTCCAATAGGTGTAACCACCGCCTTGCTCTCGACCATGTTAAAAGTTTCCAGCACCTTCTGCAAGTACTTTCCCTGCGATAGCCTTAGAGTTCCTTTGGCCCGATCTCTAATTATATCCATCCCAAGTATTCTTGAAGCTGCTCCAAGGTCCTTCATCTCAAACTCTCTCTTCAAGCTGTCTTTGATTCTTTTAATCTCCTTAGAATCCTTAGACGCTATTAGCATGTCATCGACATAGATCAAGAGATAAACCATATGAGATAAATCTGAACCTTTCATGTAGACGCAAGGATCGTAAGCGCTCCTGTAGAAGCCATGTTCCTTCATGAAACTATCAAATCTCCTATTCCATTGTCTTGGTGACTGTTTTAATCCGTAAAGGGATTTTAACACGAGACAAACTTGATCTTCTTTTCCCTTCTCGACGAACCCTTCTGGCTGTGCCATATAAATCTCTTCGTCCAACGTACCGTATAAGAAAGCTGTTTTCACGTCTAGTTGTTCCAAATCAAGATCATAATTTGCAACAAGTGACAGCATAATTCTGATTGACACGTGCTTCACCACTGGTGCAAACACCTCCGTGTAATCAATCCCCTCGACTTGTGAAAACCCTTTAGCTACTAACCTAGCTTTGTATCTCGGCTTCTCGACTCCCGGAATGCCTTCTTTCAACTTGAAAACCCACTTGCTGCCAATAATTTTCTTTTTCTCTGGTTTTTCAACCAGCTTCCAAGTCTGGTTTTTCTCCAACGAATCCATCTCTTCTTGCATTCCCTGGTTCCATAACTTCCAGCTTTTACTTCTTCTTGCTTCTGAATATGACTTAGGCTCGTCCATATTCATCTCTTCTGCTGTAGCTAGAGCATAAGCCACGCAGTCTGAATCATCAAACCTAGAAGGCTTCTTCACTTCTCTTCTGATTCTGTCTCTAGCAAGAATATAATTATCCAGATTTTCGTGTTCAGCTTCCACGGCTTCTTCTTCACTTTCTGAACTCGAGGATTCAGGTTTCGAGTTTTCTGATGCGGGAGAAACTCCACCTTGAACTGTATCCTCTGTATCTGCGTCACTAGCTGAGTTTGAAGGTCCTTGAACCAACACCGGACTGAAAGTCACCGTCTTCTTTTTCTTTTTCTTCTCGTTGGCTTCTTCGACGTCTTTAAACATCTCTTCTTCGTTGAAGATTACGTTCCTGCTCACCGTACATCTTAATTCTTCTGGTAACCAGACTCGATAACCTTTAGTCCCCGTTGGATATCCCATGAAAACTCCTTTCATCGCTCTTGGACTGGTTTTGGCTTGAGTCACGTGTACATAAGCGGTACATCCGAACCTTCTTAGGTGGCTTAGGTCAACTCTTGTTCCTGACCACACCTCTTCTGGTAGCTTGAAATTTATAGCTGTACTAGGAGATCGGTTGATTAAGTAGACAGCTGTAGAAGCCGCTTCCGCCCAGAACTTCTCCTCTAAGCCTGCCTCTGTCAACATACACCTAACCTTCTCCATGATCGTACGGTTCATGCGTTCTGATACTCCGTTTTGTTGCGGAGTATAGTTGCACGTTCTGTGTCTTTTAATCCCTGCCTCCTTACACAATGTATCCATCTGTGTATTGCAGAATTCCAATCCGTTGTCCGTCCTAAGACACTTCACCTTCTTTCCTGTCTTTGTCTCCACGCTAGTTTTCCACTCTTTGAAATTCTGGAACACTTCATCTTTTGATCTCAGGAAATAGATCCAAACTTTCCTAGAAAAATCATCGATGAATGTAAGGAAATAGTAGCATCCTGCGAGACTCTCAACCACCGAAGGTGAACCCCACATATCCGAGTGGATGTATTCTAAAACTTCCTTAGACGTGTGCTTGCCCTTTGGAAAGCTCAACTTGTGTGCTTTGCCAAGGACGCAATTCTCGCAAAACTCTAACGTCGTCACGTCTTTCTCGTTTAGATGTCCCTCCTTGACTAAAATATTCATACCTTTTAGACTCATGTGTCCGAGCCTAGAGTGCCACCTCTTAGTCAAGTCGATATCAGGCCTTGCGACTGCAGCTTCACCACTCAATACTGTACCTTGCAAGTAGTATAGACCATCACAGTATTTCCCAGAAATAACCTTCTTCTCTCCTTTGTAAAACTGCACCATGAAGTCTTTTCCTTCGTATCTGCATCCCATCTTCTCCAATGAACCGTAGGAAATAAGGTTTCTTCCCATGGTTGGCATGTAACGCACGTCGGTGAGAATCACACTTGATCCATCATCATTCATGATTCTGATCTTCCCGATCCCTTTGACCTCGCTGACTGTGTTATTGCCCATTAAAACCTTCCCTCCTTCTATGTCTTCAAGATCAAATAAGACATTTTTATTTGGAGTGATATGGAACGTACATCCCGAATCAAGTACCCATTCCTCCTTAGTAGCTTGCTGGCTCGCCACTAATACCAATGGTTGCTCCTTCTCTTCAGCAATGTTGACCGAATTTGCCGGCTTCTTTCTCTCGGGACACTCCTTTTTAAAGTGTCCCTCCTTGCCACACGTCCAACATTCTTTAGAGAATTTAGGTTTTGATTGTGATCTGTTTCTGCTCTTTGATCTAGCTCTCCAAGTCTTGTTGTTCTTCTTGTCACCCCTTCCTCTATCGTTTCCAGCGAACAGCCCCTCCGAGTTACTTTTAGACTTGTTAAGAAGTCCCTTCTCCCTTAATTCTACTTCCTTAGAATAAGCAGAACTTGTAACATCACGGACCGTTAAGGTCTCTTTTCCGCTACCGTATTTTAAAGCATCAACGAGAGATTCATATTGCTTTGGTAGACTTGTTAAGATCTGTATTGCTTGATCTTCTTCACTGATTTTAATATCCAGACTTGCTAGATCAGCCACAAGTTTCAGAAACACATCCAGATTTTCCTCAATGGACTTGTGTTCTTCCATTCTGAAACCTGCATATCTTTGCTTCATGTAGATTCGATTTGGTAACGTCTTGGTCTGATACTCCGCTTCTAGAGCCTTCCACATATCCAGTGTTGTAGGCTCATTCATAACCTTCCGTAGAATAAGATCAGATAGGCACATACTGATCAGATTCTTGGTACGCAACTCCTTGTCTTGCTCCTTAGGATCAGGTTTAACATCCTTCTGTTCTTCATCACCTTCACCATCCGTAGAAGGAGTTTTCTCCTTAAGAACAGACCCCAAACCAAAGATCTCTAGCTGACATAGCATCTTGTATTTCCATAGACCAAAGTCACCCTTCCCATCGAATTTCTCCACTTCAAATTTCTTTAAAGTTGCTTCCATCTCTCTAGTAACCCGTAAACTGTTGTTTCTTTGTTTGCAGGTTGTCGCAACACGCTGCTCCGTCAAGCTTCAATCACCAACGAGCCGAGTATTCTTCACCACACCAGATAAGAATTCTCCTTGCTTGTTTATTGAATCTTGACCTCGAATCTCTGTACTTGGATCTAGTTTAGCCTAAGCTCTGATACCACTTGTAGAGAATCGACCTTGGCTTTCTCTTGTAATAATCGAATCAAAACGGAACCGATATGTTTGGCAAGTCTAACTCCAAACCGGAGTAAACTCAATATCACTATGAATCGAAAAGATTACAAGCTTCGCACTAGTTGCGTGTTCTATGAGAGATTATTGTTTCTGTGTTGTCACTAACAATGAGAGATGAGAACCCTATTTATACTAGATCGATCATAGGTTCTCTAGATGGAAAAGGAAAATTACTTGTTCCTAATACTACAAAGAAACTGGAAAATTAACATATTTCTTATGTCTTGTTTCAGGTCCAAACCCGAAGCCCACCAGCAGGCCCAAGAGACACAAAGCCTCACAAGCGAGAAGCTAAAAAAGTAACACAAGACCATGGAACACGAAGCATCGTAGATTTAAAGCAAAAACCCTAAAAAAAACGAATCGAGCGAGAGAGGAGTGTCGTACCTGTGATGGTTCCATGAACTATGGTTCCGTTCTTAAGCTCGACCGAAACTGTTTCGTTGTTCAATTTCATCAAAAACCTGCCAATAATTCAAAAATCCCCATTACGAAATCAATCAGCGAACAACTCAAATCCGAGTAAGAGAGAAAGCGGGAAAATAAAATAAAATAAAATTACGTACCTTACGAGCTTCATGGCGAGAGAGGAAGGACGGAACAGAAGAGAAGAGATCTAGGGTTTTTTTTTCTTTTAAAGGGAGAGCTCCAGCCTCCAGCAATGGCAAGAAGACGAATCCGGGAGGAAGCGGGAGGAAGCGGGAGAGAAAAAAACACAATTCGGTATTTTAAAGATATTTAAAGACTCTGTTTAACACCGTCGTGTCTCAAATATTTGCAATCTTCGCCGATTATGTTTTTGAATTCACAGAAAACGCCCATCTTAATTTTAGTTTTCCAAAACAACCCTACAAAACAAAACAAAACAAAAACACTTCTGTCGTGGTTTTTTAATTGACAGGGCCGGAAGAAGAAGACCAACTAATTTCTCATGGAAATAGTAAGAGAAATTTCAACTCATTATCATTTTCATCTCTATATGTTAGAATAGAAAAAAATGTACTCCATAACATCTCTATTTCTTCCTCTACTATACTTTTCTACTATTTTAATTTTTTTTTTGTTTTCAAATTTTTTTAATTTTTTTTTATAATTATATCCAAAAACATCTATACCAATTTTTTTTTTGTCTATGAAACCTAAAACATAACTGTATATATCTTCATCTCACCAAATATCATCAATTTTAATTTTTGACAGAAATCGAATCCAAAACCAACAATTTATACCGCATGTTGTTTTTTTACCACTGTTTAGTGTATTTTGCAATGTTCACTTGCAAATCTATTTTGACATTCATCTTCCTAGATAAAACTAGAAATTTATTTA
>NC_079513.1:1715426-1744182 GCF_000801105.2 Raphanus sativus | reverse complement strand
TATCAAATTATTTGTTTGTTATATTGTATTATGTAACTTTCATTTATGAAATTTTCTCTTCTTACGAAGAAAAAGGTTTCATGTTAGAAGCCAAAAGTTTTGTGCCAAAAAAAAGAGGGCTAAAATAAGTTACAAATGCAGAAGTCTAATTCATTCTTGATTCGACCTTTTAACAAAATGAATATGCACAAGTCACAAACGGGTTGATCTTATTTAGGTATATTACACTAACCCAATGGCAAGCATACACGACACAAGAATCCACATTACAATCTTTCATTTTATTTTTATTTGATTCTATTCATTCACATTAATAGGTAACTTGGCCATCAATAAATCCATTCCTCCGGGAGAAGTTTCTCTGGCGAATCAATCAGAGTTTCGCCTTCAGTGTTCACTGGTGTTTCCACCATCTCGCTCTTCTTCTTCGAATCATTTTCTGCCATTTCTACATTTAAAACAAAATAAAGTATATATTTAAATTTTGATTTTTTTTTCTTAACGTGATGCATTAGAAAAAAGAGAATGATGAACAAAAAAAAAACCTGAACGGGGAGAAATATGAATACGCTTGTTGTGAACGCTGCGATTGAGAGCTTGAACAACACGCACCGGGAGAAGCACCGTTGTAGAAGCTGTGGGCAATTTTTTTGTCATAACTAAAAAGTTTAATAACATTAAACAAATACATTCATGAGTCTAATTAGTACAGAATTCATTTTATATTAACCTGTTTTTTTTGTTGGCAGATGACAAGCACTGGCCGGAAGAAATACTCCGGTGCCAGAAGCTTTACGGCCCGGAGGAACCAAGAAAAATGCTTGCATTTGGTCCTCTCTTTTACTCATTTGCCAATTGTTCTGCTGAGTTTGTAACGTATTATAGTTCTTCATAACAAAAAAATCCAGAAAAGGTAAGATAATTTTGTTTTGAATTACAAAAAGTAAATAAATTGAAGTAAATAGTAATGCCTGAAAAGATATTAATTTCTAACAATATCGAGAAAATATTTTAAAATTACTTATACAAAAAATATTGAGAAAGGGTCATTTAAATAAATTACCCAAGGAAAAGTTTCTCTGAAGGAATCTGAAGGTGGTGCACCGGGTCGACGGAATCCACCGCTGCCATGGTTGTGGTTGATGAAGGAGTTATGCAACTGGATGAGAGAAAAGAAAATAATAAGGTAAGAACGATTTTGATACAAAACGAGATCAAACTAACATGATAATAATCAATTAGTAAAACTTAGATAAGAGATTATATAAACCTGATGTTTGTTAGAATGATCAAACAAGGGATCTTGGAGAACATGAGAGGGTAATAATATCTCCCTATCATTGCGACCGATGATGTCACCCATTTTTTTAAAGCTAAATGACTGAGAATTAATCTTGTAAGAAGAAGAAATCAAGAGAGGATCAACGGGAAGTTTTCTTGGTCTACAAAGAAAAAGAAAGAGGAAAAGAGGTTTGATTTTGCCCAACTTCTAACCTGAATCTTAACTATAAATATTACTCAGGATGAGTTTGGAAAGTAGAGGGAGAGACGATGACGACAAACTTGGTATTATTATTTTTGGATAATACTATAAGGTCTTTAATGCTCTCATTTTATTTTTTTAACTTTTTAGTTAAAGAGAAATCTTTTTCTGTTGAAAACAGTAAAATAACATCAATGATTTCATTTTTGAATTTTTATTTTTAGTTATTAGAAGGATAAAGCTACAGTTACATACCATTTTATTTCAAATTTTCAATATAAACAAAAAGTTAAACAACTACCATTTTACATCACATAATATCCTTTTTGATCAATTATTCACATAAACTGCGTGGTAATCACGTGGTAACACCAACATTAATGAAAACAAATAGATAAAAAAAATTCTATAAAAATTTTATCATAATTTTTTCCAATTTTTACTATACGAATCATATTTTTCATATGAACATATGTTAATTATGTGGTAAGTAATGACACTATTAGACTATACTTTTTTTTACTATAAATTCTATCATAGAAAGTTTTAAATTTACTTACGACTCATACTGTACAAATGAATAGCGTGATAATCGTGTAGTAACGCCAAAATTAATGAAAAAATATTTGACTACAAATTTGTTTTATATAAATTTCAGTAATTTACCTGCGATTCACATTATTCATATGAACTGTGAACCATGTGGTAACGTCAACATTAATGAAAAGTATTAGACTATAATTTTACTATAGAAAGTTTTAAGTTCATATAAACCGCGTGGTAATTGTGTGGTAACGTTTAATTGAAAAGTATGGACTATAACTTTTAGTTCTTATGCTATAGAAAGTTTTAGTTTTACCTCTAACTCACACTATTCAAATTAATCGCATGATAATTATGTTGTAACGCCAACATTTTTGAAAATAAATTACATGAAAACATCAATATCGATTTAAATAATATTGTAAATTTAGTTCTTTTACTTCAAAACATCTGAGAGATTTATTATATTGTTCTGTTTAGATATAAAATTAATATTTATGTTGACAAAATAAAATTATATAGTTTCTAAGAAAGATTAAGGTGATCATGTCCGGGAGTGGGTTGAGTTGTATTGGGTAAACGCCTCTCTTTAATTATTTAATCAAGTTGTTTCAATGGAAAAAAATAATCCTACCTAAACCAATTAGGAAGTAGTAAAACTGTTTTCTATCACATTAAACTATAACTTTTCTATTCTTTTAGAATTCGAATTTTTGTTTCGCGTGATTTTTTTTTGTTAATCTCATTCTTTTATTTTTGTTTTGGTTATTATGGCCACTTATTGAATATGTCATCCTATCCAAAGTTTATAAAACAAATTGAGAAACATACACCTTGAGGAAATATAAATTCAACTTTTTGTTCTAAAATTGTATTTTTAAAAGCTAGTTACGATACAACAAATGAACAAGAGAAAATGTAAGTCTCTATTAATAGTCGTCTACTAACCTTTACAGTATACGATTCATATATAAAAGGAGAGAGAAAATAAACACTAAAATCAAATGACAACGGCGCCACTTCTTCCTAACAACCTTCACCAACCATCGCAAGTTCTTCAAAAAAATTAGGACGTTATATTAGTTGATCTTATTCATACGCCAAGTGGGCTCAACATCAAACTTCAGTAGCAAGACCTAATCGAGCAGGAAACTTTAGTGATTAGTTATTACTTATTACAAAGTGGGTGCTCAAACCTGCTAATTATAGTTTTACAATTAACCATGTACTTCAAACTAAAATAAAAGGAAGAACAAGATTCAAACACATCCAATGTTTTATGAAAACCCAAATATAGTTTACCTAACACTTTTCTGAACGGAACCTAACACCTTAAAAGGTTAAAATCTCCTATAATATTTGGTGACTAATAGAATCATGAAGAATTTTCATATTTAGGTTTAAAAAATCACACTTCTAAAGAAAATATTTTATCACAGTCAGATTCAAATAAAAATATTTAAGCAACACTATAATTGTTATTATAACCGAATATGAGTCTCTAAATAATTTAGTGAGGAGTTAATTTTAATAATAACAGGTGAAACTCTGGACACCTATTTTTTTTTAATCAAGATATGCAAATCAAAATATGTTGGATAATGGTTAAAATAGTTGACTAACTGTTGAAAGTGAACAAACCCACTTTGGACACAAGTCTTTGAAGCTTACATAAGCTTTCACAAGTCATAACTACCCAACAAGAAGAGTCGAAGTAGGTTTTTCAGTTAGTCAACCTCTCACATATCATTTGACATCATCATTCTATAGAGAACTAACTATAGAGATAAGAACCAAATATAATTTTTTAAAAATTGATACCAACAACCAAAAAAGGAAGTAATGACTCACATTGATTTTTTTCCAGGAATATCATTCCTTTGCACCTTTGGACAGATCATCCTCCTCGAGCTCTAGTTGTCTTAGCAAGCATAACATTCTTCAAAGAAAAGTATTTCGTCTGAGAAAACGGATCATCACTTTTAGCACCAAAAAAAAAAAAAAACGGATCATCACTCCTCTAAATATGAACAAAAGGCTTCATGGATTTCCTCAAACTGCAACCTACCCTCAAACTGCAACCTTCCATCCAAGTTAAGAAATGGTGGTCGAGATTTCAGTCACGACCAGGGGCAGATGTAGAGATGAATATCATGGGGGCATTATCAAAATTGTTTAAAAAATTATGTATATTGCAAGAGCAACTAATGAAGAACACTACCAAAATTTTACATGGAGTCTTTAAAAACATAATTCTTAAGTTAGCTATGAGCAAATGTTACCAGGGGTCGTTGTACTAATTTTTCAACATTTCACTAGTTTTTAACTTAAAAAATAGAAAGGTGCAACCAGTAGCGGAGGAAGGATCCAAATATAGGTTGATCAAAACTAGATATATAAAAAAGCAGTGGAGGTTTCATAATTATCAAGGGTGTCAAACTGTAAAAAATGAACTAATTAATCTATATTTGTTACAATTGCATACTTACATCAAGTTAAACTTTAAAATTGATGTGGGTCAATTGACCACCCTGTTTGTTCATTGCTCCACCACTAGGTGCAACTGAAATGCATTTTTGAAATAAAATCTTTATGAATTAATTCCTAAAGCTATTCACCAGTTACAATGGAAAAATGGAAATCATACTGATGTATTCTGCATCATTCATTTTCTTGAAAGATGACTTAATCTAACGGCCCATCTTCCCGTGCAGACTTATGAGAGATGCATGCACCTTATAACTTCTAAACAGCCCCTTAAAACTCTTGTTAGAGCATTGCAAATATTAGTACATCATCTAAAAGTAAAACAACAAACCGAGGAAATATAATACAAACTTCATATCTTATGGTTTAATCAAATACTCAACCCTATTATTACAACAAACAACGGAAATAGTATCTTAGAGATCAAGAAACTGCTCAAAAGCTTAATCAAATACCAAACCCCAATTATTACAACAAACAGTGGAACGATATTACAACTTTTTATCTTGGAAACAAAGAAACTGCGCAAGAATGTCTCTATATCAATGTTGTTGTTCTTCTTCATCTTCTGCTTTCTCAAAGCTTTCGATGAGTGATTTTGAAACATCAAGAGCTCTTGTTTCCTCTTCTTCGTGTTGTTCATAATCGATTTCACCAAAAGGTGATGAGAAGTCTAAGCATAAACCTTGAACCACTTGTTCATAAGAGGCAGAGAGATCTTCAGATGTGATCTGATGGTACTCCACCATCTGGTGCAGACACTGATTCTCTCTAACCAGATTCGCGTTCTCGTTTGCTAATCTCGCTTTCTCCGCAAGCAACACCTCTAATTGCAGCCTCACCTATAAAATTCAAAACCAAGATCATAAGAGAAGCAAAAAAAAAAAAACAGAGCAGTCTTTGGAGGTTGTACAGTTACCAGATCATCTTCTTCAGGTCTAACACTTTTGACAAACCCATCTCTTAGTCTTTTGTTCTCTTCTTCAAGCAACCCGCAACGTTCTTGGATGAAACTCAGGTCGGATTTTATGGTTTTAAGCTCTCTTGCAAGCGAGTTTGCCTTCGCTGCCATTGATATCGCAATCTGCAAGAAACAAACTGTTGAATCTTTTTTATTCAAAGAAGTAAAAAAAAAACAGAGACTTTTAAAGACTGAGACTTTACATTCTTAGCCCTTTTCATGATCTTTCTCTCTTTTGGTCTCTTCTCATCAGACTCATCTGATGAATCTTCTTTTAGCTCAGCATCAGACTCGTGTTTCCTCTTCTTCCCTTTACTCTCTTCTTCTTCTCCTTCTTCTTCTTGGTGTTGTATCTGATCAGCTTTGAGATTGGAGTGGAGTATCTCAGATAATGTAGGTGGCTTAGCTAACTCTCTAACTCCCTGAGTTTACAGAAACACAATCATTTGAGAATGAACAATCAAATTAGTAAAATTTTCAGTTTTACCTGAAGAGCGTTGTCGAGATTACTCGAAAGCTGAGACAGAGTATGAGAAACAGAGTCGAACCCTCTAAGCAAAAGCATCGAATCGTTCTTCAACCTCTTTGCTCTCTCTGATTCTCCAACAGTCTTTGGAGCTATCAATGGGGAGCTGGAGGAGATGGGTTTGTTGGTGTTGCTCTTCTCTTCGAGGAGAACATCTATCCTGTTACGAAGACTGCTCCAGAGACGCTTGTCAGAGGATGGAGAAGATTCAGAAACCATGATCAAGCTGCTTCCACTTTCCTGTTAAAACAGAGATTATTACCATTTTGAATCGTACAATCGGAGGAGAGGATAAGAGCATACCTTTTTAGTGTGATTAGGTGTTTCTTCTACACAAGCAGACATTGTGATTGAGGTAAAGAGAGAGGAAAGTAACGGCTAGTTAATTGAAGATGGGGGGAGAGATCGTCAAAGAAGAGGGTTTTAAATCGGATCTCGAGAGTTGGCCCCAACGTTCTGATTTCTATCTCTGCTTGTTTTTATTTATTTATTTATTTAAATCGATAAATGGTCAATGAGACAAGAGTAGATCTAAAAGAAGTGGTGGATTGGTAGGTCCTACTTTTTAGTCCAACGGCTGTTTCTCTACTATCTTCAGTTTACTTGGTCTAAAACATTATATTTAATTTTTATTTTTAAATATATAATAACTATAATATTAATAATTTACTAGATTTTAACCGCGCTTCGAAAGCGCAGGTATTACTTTTCATTTTTATGAAATATATTATTTGCTTGTAATTATTGAATGTATTTATCTGAGTAAAACTTTTTTTGTAATAAATTCGACACATAGGGTGTCTCTGGTAAACTATGTGTTTCTCTGGCTTTGTTTTATTTCTCTCCAATCACATATTTATTTGGTTTGTTGTTAAAATAAATGACTTTAGAACGCAACTGTACAATATTTTTACGTTGATATTTTGTTTAAACAATGTGAAATATTTATATATTAATTAAATATTTACATTGTAATTTAAATTTATATATAAATCAACGTATTTGTCTAGTTTGTTATTAAAAGAAATTATTTTGAATCCAAATGTACAGTATTTTATATTGATTTTTTTTCAGTTCATATAAATATTTTAAATATATATATTTCAACTGAACCAACTAATATTTTGTTAAATTGGCCCCTGAAATATATTTTTATACATCGATATTTATTATTTATTTTTATAATTAGTGTTATATATTCTAGATGTATCATAACATAACTAACAATATTCAAAAAACATGGACCGAATCATGTTATATGGCTATTTTGTTACAAATATTCGAACCCATTTTAGATACATTGGTTATTTAGATTTTTTTTAGGTTCTTATACATCAGAACCGAATTCATCCAGATTCAGAATGACTCAATTCAAAATCCACACATAAGTTTATAATATTCAAGCGGGACTTGGTTTCAAAAAAGAAAAATGATACCTAAAAGGAACAACATGAACCTAAATGGACAGATAATGTTTATGTCTAACTGATTTTATAAATTAATAAGAAAAACTTTTTCTATGTGTTTGACTAAATAAGTGAAATCGAAAGAGTTTTTTCATACATCGATATTTATTTTTCATAATTAGTGTTATATATTTTCGATGTATCATAATATAACTAATGATATTCAAAAGACCTAGACCTAATCAGGTTATATGGCTATTTTATTACAAATATCTGAACTCCTTTTAGATACATTGGTTATTTAGATATTTTTAGGTTCTTATACATCAGAACCGAATTCATCCAGTTCGAGAATGACCAAACTCAAAATCCACACATAAATTTATAATATTCAAGGGAGACTTGGTTTCAAAAAAAAAAAACCTGAAAGGAACAATATGTACCTAAATGGACATATAATGTTCATGTCTAACTGATTTTATAAATTATAAAAAAACTTTTTCTATGTGTTTGGCTAAATTAAGTGAAATATAAAGAGTTTTTTTCATCAAGTAAAATAATTATACGGAGTAAAAAATTAAGTGGGAATAAATGTAGCAAATTTTAATTATTTTGACTTAAGTTATTATTTTACTCACAAAAACATATCTTTGAACTATGTTTTGGGTACGTAATCTTCCACTGATTGAAACTAAAATAAAAAGTATTTTAGTAAAATAAACTAAAACAAACGTTTAATCATATGTAAACCTAATTATTTAACATTTTTGATTTTATAATTGGCACAAAGTTAATATTGATTAACTAATAAATAAAACTATGCACTAATATTACGTTAATATAATTAATGATGTAAATTATTATTAAGATAATATAATTAATTAAATTGTTAAACTAAGTAAAATATGGAAACACATTAATAGATACTACTATTAAAGTATCCAAACAAATTTCATTAAGAATTCTATTCAAGTTTCCAAACACTCCAAATTTTTTTAATCCTCCTATTCAAGTGTCCAAACACTCTAATTTTATACTTGAGTTTTAATAAGATAGATGATGTCATGAATTTTTGTGATGATATTTTTTGTTTGAAAGGGCGGATATATTTTTGAAAGGCAGATATATTTTGTTTAAATTTTTTTCTTTTAATAAGATAGATGATGTCATGTACTTTGAAAAGGCGGATATATTTTTGTTTAATTTTTTTTGAGAAATTTAATTTTATATTTATGTTATTTGTAATTATATTTGTAACTACATTAATTTAATATAATATATTTTTGGTAACTATATTAAATATGTCAAGTGCATAACTATACAATTATGCCATATGCATTTCAAAAATTATTTTAAAACTTTATTCCTAAAGTTTTCAACATATTATATATTTTTATTAGTCAATAATATTCGTACTAAAAAACCCGACCCGGAATCAACCCAAAAATTAAAGTCTAATAATCAGTGTTTTCAAATCGGACCCAGATCCGAGATTGAACCAGTAAACCCAGTGATCCAAGATAAATCCGGTTTTAATTTTGTAAAAAAACTAATAAATTAAAAGTCGAAAAATTACTAAAACTTGGAACCCGGATACCTGAACCACTGGTTGAACCAATAGATAACTTTTACTTTTAATTTTAGTCTTTAGTTATATTTTTTAAAATATGTTTTGTGTAACTTTTAGTAAAGAAGTTAGTTTTTTCAGTTTTATTATCGATAATTTATTAATAATGTTTTAACTTTGGTTTACTTTGGATTTGAAATCTAATTTTATTATTCAGATTACACATATATTATTAACTTTAGATTTCAAATCCAAAGTAAACCAAAGTTAAATCAAAATATTATTACCTCTCAATTCGTTGATTTTGGCAAAGCGGATCAAGCAGATAATAGTGTCATCTCCCGATTATGCAATATGGGATTCACAGAAAAAATTATAGATAACATCAAAATCATGGATCAGTTGTCCAAGAATATCTAAACTTGAGCCGATATGACTTGTCCAAGATCGACCACTTGTCCAAGAATATCTGTTACAATAACATAACAAAGTCACTTTAATATGAAAAGTAGATCAAGAAAATACAGTAAAGTAAGAATTGTTTTCTGTACATACCAATTAGAAAAAATGATTTCAGATTTTCAGTACCAATTTCCTCGTATCTAGCTAGGGAAAGGAAGTGATTATCATTACAATAGTTAGTACGGGTTATGGTTGTGTCTCCAATGATGGTAATTTTGTATTGAAAATTTGTTGGTCTGTATTGACCTCCAGCAGCGCTTATCTTAAAATTCTCAACCATTCTCCATTCTCTATTCTCCATTCTCTAATAGGTAAATCTCGTTGAACACGATACATCATAGTTCGCTTGTAAAATGCATGTACTTTTCGACCCTGTAAAAAAAGTAAATTTAGTTCCACATATTTTACATCAAAACATATCATAAATTAAAAAAAACTCAAGCTTTTATGTCAAACATATAATAATCTATAATAATTAAGCTCTTACGGACTCGTCTACAAGTATGAAATTAAGAGTCTCCCCTCCATGATTGGTTTTCGGTTTCCACAAATGAAGAGCTTTGACAGGAACTCGTCATTCGTCTTTGTAAAGCTTGAGATCGTTGATGAAAACCATCTTTCTTGGGGTAGTCATGTTTGTTTTGAGAGTTGTAAATGGTTGTTAAATTCCTCTTAACTATCGGTATATATAGAGAGGTGAATAATCTAGGTTATTCAAAACTATTGTGTGTTATGATATTATGTTGATATTCTCGCAGGTGAAACATTTATGGAATATCATATCTTTTAAAAATATTTTAGATTGTAATATCTTTTTTGTTATATTTGTGTGCAATGATTTAGGTAATTATTTATAGAGGCTTGGAGATATACTGCTTGGAGAAGAAGACGTAGGAAGGAAGTTGAGCTCAGAAAATTAAAGTAAAAATATTTTGTATAGATTGCAGCCGAGATTATAGCTAGTTAATTCAAACACTTTAGATTTTTATGATATTTTTAGGAATCAAGCGAGTTATGAGTTCGTATTTAATATTTCAGTTACTTCTACAAGTTGGTTAGAGCACAAACGGGATAAGTTAACCGATAATTAATTGAAAATAATGATTTCGAGTTTGGCATCCTTATGTCCAAACACTTTTAAGTTTACTAATCATATTTCCAAACAATCTTATTGTTGTGTATTTCAGTTTTAATAATATAACTAGATTTTGACCCGCACACCCGTGCGGGTGTATATTTTTAAAATATGTTGTTTTCTATGCCAATATTAGAGTTGGAAAAAAATTGAATTTAAAAAATTGAACCAATCCCGATCTAAAAAGAAGTATAAAACCCGAATAGAAGTTGATTAAATATCAAAATTTGGTATTTAGATAACTGAAACCGACTCCGATCCGAACCAAAACATTTGAGATACCCGAATGTATTCGAAATAGATTTATATACTTATATATATTATTTTTTAGACTTAATATATATAAAAACATCCCGAAGTACTTATAAGTTGGTTTAAATAATTGAATATATATATAAATAGTCAAATAAAAATATCTAAAATAGTTAAATTATATTTAAATCACCAAAAATACTTAACATAATTATTGATTCTCTATCCAAATATTTAAATCAAACAAATTTATATGTTAAGTTCAGGTATTCTGATATATGTTATTCAAATATATATGTAATATATTATTTTGTTTATATATTTTGAGAAATTTAAATTATAATAATGAATTTAAATGAGTTATCCGGATCTAAACAAACTCGCAAAGATCCGAATCAAATCCGAAACAAAATTTAAAAATATCCGAATGAGACTGAAATCTTTTACCTCAGAAACTCGAAACTCATTAGACCTAAACCAAACTTGAGTGGGTAACTGAACGCTCATCCCTAATTCACAATCTTTTTTTTCCTTTAAAAACACATCAAACATATAATTAATAGTATTTTATATGTACTATCATATAAATAATCACATATATTATGTTTTCAATAATCAAAATATTGAAAACATTTTTTTAAAAATTGTTATTGGAAAATATTTAGTAAAAATGAAAGTTTGAATATATGTATATTTTAAATCAATTTTTGATATAAATCAACTTTAAATTATTATTTTGATTTGAAATATGTATATAAAATTTACATTTTGTTTTATGATTATTTTAGACAAATGATATTTTTAGATAATTAGATTAGCTTATTTTTCGTATATTTTAAAGTTGGCACAAATAGATAGTTTTTCATAATATAATAGATTTCCAATTTTTCTTATTAATATAAATTCATTCTTTTCTTAATATACTACTATATATTTTCCAAAAATATTATATCATTTTATACTGCTATTCATGTTTTCAAACAAACCTATTTTTTAAACTGCTATTAATGTTTCCAAATAATTTTTTTTAACTGCTATACATGTTTCCAAACACACATCTTTTAAAAACTGTTATCCATATTACCAAACAAAACTAATTCGAACTTCAGTTTTAGTAATATAGATTAAATTTTTATCCGTTTTTAAAAGGGCAGGTATATTTTTGTTTTACATTTTTAAAAAAATTAATTTTTATATTTGTGTTTTTAGTCATATTTTTTCTTTTCTTTGTATAATATTTTTTAAAAGATTAATAATTTTTTTAAATAATTATATTAAAATAGTTGGACCAAACATATATCAATAGTCAATGTTGCTGTTTTATAAAATACTAGATCATGACCCGCGCGACTGCGCGGATTTTATTTTTGTTTTAACATATAACATATATTCTATAGTAGTCAATACAATTTAGAGTTTTTCTATTTCACATAATGTAGTTTTATATAATTTCGAGTTTGTCCAAATTGTTTAAAAACAATGAGAACTGTTTTTTGTATTAATAGTTTTTCATTGGTGTATTATAAATATAATTGTATGGTGCAAACATTAATATAATATTAACCAATACGATTTGGATTAAAATAACAGTGTACTACAGATGTATTGTGAACCACTAATCTAATAGTAACCAATACGATTTGGACTAACATAATAGTGTATTATAGATATAGACATAAGATGGGGACACTAATCTAATATTAACCAATACGATTTAGACGAACAAAACTGAAGTCTTCTTTATAATTTTAATAAAATAGTTATTAATTATTATAAGATAGATAAACAGAAAATTTAATGGAAAAATAAAAAAAATAGCAAGAAAGATTAACCGTTCGGGTACATAAATGTTTTATATTTAGTAAAATAATTTAAATGAAACTGTATTAATCCAAAAACAATTATAGATTCAAATTTTTTTATTAGAAGAATAGTATTTTGAATGTGTATGCAAAAAATTGAATAAATTGAAAATGACAATGTGTTTTTTTTAGAAAGTTAAGTGCAATAAAAATATACAATCTTTTTTGTTTTATATTTATTGACAAAATAACTATTATGCCCAAGAAAAAAAAAATTCATTATAAATGTCCATGTCCATATAGAATTAATAAGTCCATTAGTAACAACAACTATCCAGGAAAGAGAGAAAAAAATAGCTACATCTTGTTTTCCTTTTCTTTAATTTATTTTTAGGCTAGTAGATTCATAATCGATTTCTTAAAAAGTTAAAATTGATGTTTCTTTTATTGAAATCTCATAAATACGTCAAGTTACCTATTAAGTTAAATATACATAAATACAAAATCCCATGACACCGAGATTTTTGGTATAGTAGATTAATCTTGGAGAAAGGGGTTTTCCATATTTACGATATTTCAAATCTATAAATTTGATTGTGAATATTTGATTGCCACCGAGATTTTAGGTATGGTAAACTCATAATCGATTTTTTAAAGTTTGAATTGATGTTTCTGTTATTGAAATAAGAATATATTTTTAATTTGGTGAAGGGGTTTTCCCATATTTGATTACTTTTAAAGAATAAATTGATGTTTCTATTTAGTGTATATTCATTATTTGAGCATCAAGAAAAAATATTATGATATATTTAGTATTGAGTTTCAAAAAAGTACTGATGTGGTTGAAACATATTGTTAAATTATTTGGTTAATTCAATCCATTGGTTTGGGAGATACAATTGGATCAAGATAGTTAAAACTGGGCAATGACATGTTTTGGACTCGTTTATATTTTTAGTAACATGTGTAACATTTATTTTTATTTCTATTTATTTTTAAGAACTCAGACTCGTGTAATATTTATATTGGAGACATTTGTTGTATTCATTTGACTATAATAAAAGAGAGGAGTTGTTATATTTGTACTATTATATAATATATACGGTGGAGTTAAATGATAGTCAAATGATTTAGATATTTTGTAAATAATTTACGGTGGAGTTAAATTATAGAAAAATGATTTACGTTCATATGAAAGTTCGATGGAGTTAATGTTAAATGAAAAAATAGATAAAAGAGGTGATGTTAAATAATAATTACGGTGGAGTTAAATGATAGGATAATATTAATTATGGTGGAGTTAAATGATAGGTGCTTGATATTAAACTCTCTAAAGAAATATTTAAATGAAAGGTTAGACTAAAAATAATAATGTGATGTCCAACTTTAAAATCCACCTAGAAGAAGATAGAATGTTTCTGTTTTAATAAGATAGACTAGATTTTGACCCGCGCTTTTGAAGCGCGGGATATTTTACGATGAAAAATTTCACTAATAATTTAACAAATATTTTGGTTATTTTTAAAGAGTGTATATTTAAAATATTTTTGCATTTAAATCAGTATTTTTAAATTCAACCCGATTGTGATTATACCGGTTAATCCGGAGATCTGACAATTCAATTTATGTTTTTAAAATATTTATATTAAAAAATCACTAAAACCTGAGACTAACCGATTGAACTGATGGATGACCGATATGTAATCTAATTGGATTTAAATTGTAATAGTTTCATAATTTGTAATCTTATAATCGAAATTTTAAAGTTCACTATTTTGCAATTTATGAAATTATGACGTTTCTACAAAATTTTAAAGAGAAAATGATAGATATAAAATAACTAAGATTAATTATTGTATTATTTGGAAACATTGATAGTAGTATAAAAAATATATTGTTTTGAAACATTGATAGTATTATAAAGAAATAAGTATATTGTTTGGAAACATGGATAGTAGTATAAAGAAAGGAACATTAGTGACTTAATGTATGTTTAACTATAAAGTATAAAGGTATATTTAATTTAAAAACTTACAAAATAAAAGTTAGGTCCAACAAATGTTTCTGTTTTAATAAGATAGACTAGATTTTGACCCGCGCTTTTGAAGCGCGGGATATTTTACGATGAAAAATTTCACTAATAATTTAACAAATATTTTGGTAATTTTTAAAGAGTGTGTATTTAAAATATTTTTGCATTTAAATCAGTATTTTTAAATTCAACCCGATTGTGATTATACCGGTTAATCCGGAGATCTGACAATTCAATTTATGTTTTTAAAATATTCATATTAAAAATCACTAAAACCCGAGACTAACCGATTCAACTGATGGATGACCGATATGTAATCTAATTAGATTTAAATTGTAATAGTTTCATAATTTGTAATCTTATAATCGAAATTTTAAAGTTCACTATTTTGCAATTTATGAAATTATGACGTTTCTACAAAATTTTAAAGAGAAAATGATAGATATAAAATAACTAAGAGTAATTATTGTATTATTTGGAACATTGATAGTAGTATAAAAAATATATTGTTTGGAAACATTGATAGTACTATAAAGAAATAAGTATATTGTTTGGAAACATTGATAGTAGTATAAAGAAATAAGTATATTGTTTGGAAACATGGATAGTAGTATAAAGAAATGAACATTAGTGATTTAATGTATGTTTTCTTATAAAGTATAAAGATGTATTTAATTTAAAAACTTACAAAATAAATGTTAGGTCCAACAGAATGTTTCTGTTTTAATAATATAGATATATATTAGAATAATAGGATTACAATGAAGTCGCAAAAATCTAGCATATTAAAATACATATGTTCAGAGCAACAAAATTTTAGCTCGAACCGAATAGTTATAATTATTTCTGACTTGGTAGGTGCATAATCTTATTTCCTTTTAAATTAGTTTTTTAACCTCACCTTCGTTAAGAGTAGAAATAGTTGGATAAGGAAGGAATTGATAAGTACAATTATTAGGAATTGATAAGTACAATTATTAGCGTATCTGTAGGAGATACGTCTCTCAATTTAAAAGTGAAAATATTAACTTACGATTTGATTTGTTATGATATTAATTAATTCAGTGGCATGAATATGTAATTTTTGTGTAAAATTCATGGTTAAGTACTATTTGTACTTCAGTTTTAATAGATTAGATAGATTTTAACTATTTCAAAAACAAGAGAAATTTTTCACCAAAGTTTGAATCTCAAAGATTAACATTAATATTTTATGTAATTTTGTGGAATAAGACTTTGCCAATGTAAATATCATGTACCTCTAAAATCAATAATTAAATTTCATTTTTATTGTATGTTAATATCTAATAAATAACTCAGAAAATATATTCTAGCTACATGAATATCTAACAACCATGAATGGAACCCTTACATTTGGTTTGAAAGAAGATTTTTCTATTCATTGGACTACCATATCATAAACATCTTAATGCAATTGTGTTGAAATTCAAACAAGTATTATGCAACTTCCTAATTTTACATTAAACAATGCATACATAGTAGACTTTGGAACAAGTGTTATATACCATTCATATTCAGCATTTAAGCAAATCTAAAATGCACACATGCATCATATTTAGGCATTTATACTTCATAAAGTTTAAGGATTAAACTCTATACACAGAGTCCTGATCACAGTGGAGGTCTCTCCAACGAGATATAACCAAATTTGCCTTTGCGAAAATCCGAAAGTATTCTAAATGCAGCTTGATGACTATCTCCACCAAACAAGTCTAGACCAAGCGTCTTCACAAATCTACAAAAGAGACAAAGAATCAAGAAGAAGCCATAATGAACATTAGGTTGCCCAAAAGAAAATGAGAATCTTTTTGTGAACAAAATTTCATTACTTTTTACCGCAGCCTCCGTCAAGCTGAATCTTGTACCGGTTGTAAAGCGCCCTCGAGCCTACTTCTGGAATCCGTGCTAGCATCTGCACAAGGATTCCAGCAACATCTGTGAAGTCATAAGCTTTCTCTCCAATGTCATCGCAAATCGCAAGCTTTATAGCAGCTGCTTGATCATCAATACGCATAGGAAGCATTCCTGGTGAATCTAACAGATCAAGACCATCCCCGAGCTTCACCCATCTGTTTACAGTATGATTTGAGAAATGACCAGTGACAAAGATTAAGACAAGGATCTTAAATATGTTAAAAGACAAAAGCGTTTATTACTTCATTTCTCTAGTTACACCTGGTCTTGGTGCTGCTGCGCAGATTTTGCGCTTCAATAGACGATTGATCAAAGATGACTTTCCAACATTTGGGTACCCAATGATCCCAGCTCTAACCTGCATAATAGGAAGTATACTTAAAACCAATGTTCAAGAAATTGCTAGACGGTACAAAACATCTAGGCAAATTTAGGATATATACTTAGCCTATGCATTAACAAATAATTTGTTTATTTATTATATATCTTACATTTATATTACATATTTTAAGCTTTTGTGTGTTAATTAAAAAATTACTTTGATGAAATATTTAAAAGTTAGAAATCCCAAAAGCAAACAAAAATGGAGAGAAAAGGATTATTTATTTATAAGACAAATTGATGATGACTATGATATAATTAAATTAGTCATACACCACTTAGATCTTAATTTAACTGATTTGGATCAATTTAGACCGATTTAAAACCGGGTTAGAACGATTTAAACCAACTTGAGCACTTTATCTCAGATTTTTAAAAAGTTGTTTGATTATGACTGATTTATCGTCTAGGCTTAAGACTAAAACTACATATCTACAGCAACAGAGATACATTTACTCACTGATCTAGGGAGAAGACCCTTCTCTCGCCGCTTTCCATTTACATCACCAGCTAAACTTTTTGCTAACCTACCTAGCTTCATAGCTCCCTGCAACCATTATTCAGAGACACTATTAAACCAACAGTTCCAAGAACAAAAAAAAAAACAAAGTAAAATATTAAACTACTAATAGAAAAACCATACCGTCCCAAGTTTGCCATTAGTGAAAATGACTTTTATTCCTTGCTTTGCAAAGTATCTAGCCCAATCATTTCGATCATCATTAGAGATCATATCTTCTCTGTTCAACACCAATATTCTTTTCCTATTCCCAAGCCACGCATCCATCTACAAACAAAACACACCACATGCATAGTTCCAAAAGAAGTATCTTAAACGACAAAGCAGGCACAATTATTTGACTTAATCCAACACATAGACTTAACTTTCTCCTACAGTAGTACAATGGATCTAAAAGAGTTAAAAAAAAAACTCATCCATAAGTGTCGCTCTCTCTCGTCTAATGAAAGGGTAAAGACCATTTTGGAAAGCAACACCCACTAACCTTTGGATGAGTTGTGGATAAGGGAATCCTAGCATCTCTGACTTCAATCACAACATCCATCAGCTTAAGCTGTTCCCTAAGTTCCTTTTCAGTTTTCATTATGTGTCCTGGATACCACTGTAGTAAAAAACCACAACCCAACAAAGTTCATAACTTTACAAGAAAAAGAAGAATCCAAAGATTGATTTGATTACCTGAACAGGACGTAACGCTCTAGTCCATAGACGAATATCAGATTCAAGATTCATCCAATCAATTTCCTCTTCGTTTGGCTCTAACGTGAAACCCGTTGAATCATTCTTCCTTGTAGCATCTAAAGTTGAATCCTTTCCTCCAATAATCTGCAAAAAAAGCTGCGAAATTTAGATGATAAAATGAAAAAGACCGAAGTACAATTAGGTGAAGATGTTTTGCCTGAATTGGTGGACGAGAGGAGTTTGCAGTGGGAGGAGAAGCGGAGACTGCGAGTGTGGTGTGTCGGAAGGTACGACGGTGAACGAAGTGGCTTAGGTTCGCCGGAGAAGGAGACGGCGAAGGAGCTAACTGGGCAAACATGAGTGACTGAAAATACATTACGAATTAACAAAAAGACAAAACTAAAACCTCTTATCCCCTTCAGCTATGCTGGCCGACATCTCATGGGCTTCCTTCGAGATTATGGGCTTTGTCTGATTTAGGCTTTTTGGTATGTTGAGTTAGGCTCATATATTACAAGGGTTAATTAGTTAGATTTCCATTTTTCTTTTGACGATTTAGATAATCTCCTTCAAAAATAATATGTTGATATCTAAATTTCGCAGCTTTTTTCAGATCTCTCCATTTATATATAAAGTAATCGCTAACAAAAGTTCTAAATGTAAAATTATTAAAATATTTAAATTAAAAATATAGAAGCAACTTCAAAAGTTTTAAATTAATACAGTATAAGAAAAAAAAATTCTAAGATATTATGATAAACAACGGATAAAGAGTTAGCTTAATCACTAAACCTCTTAGATGTATATATGAGTTTCAAAGATCATAAACTTAAATCTTGTCGAAAGATGTGTACTCTCTAAATAAAAATCAATTCAACATAATAAGGAATTTTCTTAGTGGATTTTCTGTAGAGGATGTATATATTGCTAATAATTAGATAAATTGATTATATGATGGATCAAGTTACATTGATGTTTTAATACAGTTTTTTTTGCAGCTTATTTTATCAATTAATTAAAATATTTATAAAATACAAGTGGGTTAAACAAAACCTATTACTTCCTAAATTCCTCAACTAATGTGGGACGAGTTAAAATTACGGGATTATGTTATTTCAATTTCTATATAAGTGAGCCCACATAAGAAAAAAACAGCTAAAATAAATAATACTAGATTAGGACTCGCCCTAAAGGGCGGAAATTGATTTGTCAAATTTCAATTAATAATATATGGTATATATAATATGTGTATATAATATAATATATATTTTGTGTAACATATATATATATATATATATTAGACATATATATAATATTTTATAAATATATATAGAATTTAATAGTGTTATAATTTGTGTTGTACTTGTTATTAGTTTGTATTTAATCTTCTTTCATTTTTTAGTATAATAATTTGCCTTGTCACACTTTTTACCTTTTAACTTATACACATAGTTATGCCATTTTTCAAAAAAAAAACTTATACACATAGTCTCGTAAAATGTAATATATAAAAACATATTTAAAAAATCTACTGACCATATGCCACCATTATTTGGTTGTTTGAACAAAAAAAATCATGTTCTTGCAGAACTGTGTATGTTGTGATATGATGTAGGTGAAGAGTAAATATATGAAAGTAAAGTTAGTGATATGAACATGAGCCTATGTTGGTCTATGCCACAATTATTTGGTTTTTGGAAGATCAATGAGCATAAGCATACACGGTCTTTGTATACTTACGTTGTAAATGAGTCGGATATATTTTTTCTTATGTCTGGAATGATATGGAACTCGTTGATTTAAAAGTGGTTTCAGTTTTATATGATCTAATTATATTAAGAGATTAACCAAAAATATTATAAAAGTGTTACTGGTTAGGTTTAACTAATCTATGTTGGTTAAGATTTGGTTTAATTTAAGTTGATAGGTTGCATTGTATAGGAGGCATGATATATTCTAGCAACAACTATGAAAGAGTCCAAAATTTAAATGAGAACTTCAAATAGTAGATAATCCCTAAATTAATAGATTAGATACACAAATATAAACATAAATCTCCTAGACATTATTTGAGAAGTGATTTTGCCACATGTCTTCTCTACAATCATTTTCACAAAAAAATATATGACATGACTACTAAAATTTGATGACATGTCTTATAAATTAATATGACATGGACAATTATATTTAATGTTAATTTATATTTTTGGTAAACTTTTTAAAGTATGGTAATAACTCATATATTACATTTATTGTCAATTTATATTTTTGAACTTTTTTAAAATATGGTAATAACTCATAAATCATCATTAAAATAAATATATTCAATTATGACATCTCAAATTTCGAAATATAATTTAAATTAAAAATAATTCAAAAAATATATACATATTTTTAGAAAATTATAAAAAATTAAATCATAAAATCAAATTAAATCGTAAAATCAATAGTTTCTTATATATATCCACAGATTTTATAAATATTGTTTAATTTTAATTTTTGACAATTATGCAATTTTACATATTTATTTAATATATTTAATTAAAATAAATAGATAGAAAAATCTACCTAAGATTATAATTTTAAATATATACATGCACATTCTTAAATATAATTCAAAATAAACAAATTTGTTTTTATCTTAATTTAATGTTCAGTTAAATCAAATTTATATTAAAATATTGATAGGAAAAAGAAAATTTATAATATTAATAAAAAAATTAAATATAATTTATATTTATGTGCTAAAAAATATTTTGAACTTTTTTACTGCACATGGTACAGAAAAACACCTAGTTACATACATACAAACGTAAAATACATAAAACTGTATTAAAATAGTGATTGTAACTATACAAAATTTGCCAACTAGTATTTAAAAAGCATGGGTTAGTCAGATAAAACTGAAAATTAAAAATGTGTCATGGTGGCATGGGCATTTTTACTAGATATCCGAAACCGCATCCGAATCCGATTCGAAAAAGCCAAACTGAAGTAGTGAAATATTTGGGGTATTAAGTTTGGAGAAATTGGATATCCGAATCCGAACGAATAATATTCGAACTCGAATGGATATCCGAAAATAACTGAATATATGTTCCACTCTTAGGTCTGGTAATTCGAACTCTGAACGAATAATGTTCCACTCTCATCAACTCGGATTCACGTACATGGAACTCGTCGGTAATTCGGGACTTTATTGATCCACAGGATGCGAGAATTATTAAGAGTATACCTTTGGGTAGAACTCACACAGTGGATAAAGACGGATGGCATTTCACAAAAAACGGAAAATACACAGTTAAGTCAGGATATCAGGTGGAAAGGGTATACCCGGATAAGGACAAACCACAAGAGACTTTTGGACCTACGGTAGATGTTTTAAAAGCCTCTTGTTGGAAAGTGAAGTGCCCCTCAAAGATAAAACATTTTTTATGGCAGCTTTTGTCAGGGTGCATTGAGGTAAAGAAAAATTTAAAGGCCAGGGGACTGAAGGGAGATATTTATTGTGACAGATGTGGAGATCCAGAGGAATCAATAAACCATGTTTTCTTTGACTGTCCCCAGCACGTCAAGTTTGGGCGCTTTCAAAGATACCATCAAATCCACAACTTTTCCCCGCCGATTCTCTCTTTACAAACATGGATCACCTGTTCTGGTGGGTTACACCGGCTATGGATGATCACCAGTTTGCATGGATATTATGGTACATATGGAAAGTTAGGAATAGTAAGGTATTTAGTAATCTAGATGTAGAGCCGAAGGACACACTCAAAAAAGAAGAAGTTGAATCAATACTATGGGCTGAGGCACAGGAGTTGAGCTCCCAAAGGATATCCCAGCAGGTGGAAGGAAGAAGTTTACCAACAATTCCGGGGCGATGGTGTTTCACGGATGGTTCTTGAAAAGATAAGGAAAGCTTTTCAGGACAAGGTTGGTTCAGTACACTACAAGGATTTCAGGGATTAATGGGAACAAGGAATACACGGGCAAGTTTATCTCCTCTTCATTCGGAGGTGGAAGCTTTAATTTGGGCAATGGAATGTATGAGGAATCTACGTCAATATCAAGTTACTTTTGCAATGGATTGTTCTCAATTGGTGAAGATGGTTTCAGAACCGAGGGAATGGCCGGCTTTCGCAAGTTATTTGAAAGATATCAAGATATTGAGAGAAAGTTTTACAAGCTCGGAGATCATTCATGTACCGAAGACGGAGAATACAAGAGCGGATAGTCTTGCACGCAGTGCTAGACAGCAAAATTCTTTCGTCCTCCACATGGATGCAGAACTTTCAGTTTGGTATATAGAGTCTAGATGAGTCTGTGTTATTGATGTCAAAAAAAAAAACTGAATATATATATACTTAACCTTACAACTTTAGTTTACTTCGCTCATATTATTCAAAATATTTATATTAAAACTACACATAGTTTAAGATCAAATGATATACATATAACTATAGATTGCTATTCACTTAAAAAAATGCCAAGTTTCTTGTTTTGTGCATTAACAAAAATTGTATCCAAAAATTCAAAACAATAACAAATTCGTATCTTTTTATTATTAAAATTTATCTCCAAATCTATTAATTATTTAATCTATTAAAATTAAAACCATTTAAGTAAAAGGTATATTTTTTAAATACAAGAAACTTGAGCAATGAAGAATTTGATTTTTTTTTCAAAATCTAAATATCCGAACCCGACTCAAAATTATCGAATCCGGATTAAAAATACCCAAACCCGATCTGAAATATAAAAATATGCGAACGGATTTTATACCCATAAAATACCAAAAAATCTAAAATACCCGATCCGAACTCAAATGGATATCCGAATGTCCATCACCAGTGTCATGTAACACAAAAAGAAAAGAACTGAATGTGTTTGAATAATTTATTTTACTCTGACTTTCAAATAAAGAAAAATGCAATAATGGAACTACATGAGCATAGCTTCTCTTTTTTTATGAAGGATTTTGCATAGCTTCTCTTATAATGATGTAATCTATGAAAATGGATAACTAGAAAAACAATAACTAACGATGTAAAAAGAGAAACTTGTGAGATTATGGGATATGACTATTCACAGGAACAATATATAATAATATTATTCAGTAGATAATATTTTTTTACGATGAACGGCTATTATGTTATTCAAATTTGAGGTATTTTGGGTAATTAGATCGGAATAGAACAATCAATAAAATAAATTTTTTTATGGAAAGACTTCACAGTCCTAACTAAAGAATCTGATTTTGCGTTCGTGAAATATGAATAATTTTGAAGTCCAGGAAGTATATATGTAAAGTCTCTTTCCTCTCCAATTATGTTACAAAACTTGGTTAAACATGAGGCTCCTTAATCATGGCGATCAAATCCTTGCAATCAGGGAATGTTATGGGGGATTTTATCAAAATTGTTTAAAAACATCTGGGGCATGAAGAACACTATCAAAATTTTACATGGAATTTTTTAAAATCATCTGGAGGACCTGCCCACCCTTTGATCATGTGGCTCCGCCACTGCTTGCAATATGTCCTAAAGCTTTGACATGTTGACTGCTGAAGTATACTCTCCATTGCTCATCGTAGTGTTTTCACTTCTGAATGCATGGTAGACTCTCGCCATAGATAATTTTGTGTCCCCATAAGTTAACCTTCCCCAAACTATCTATCTAAACCCGTCCACACCCACTGAACTGTGATGCGAATGTCCATAACCCATCTGTCATTCAGACACTACCCAAGTTTAAGACCTATGATTTCTCAATACTATGCTCTTGTAGAATATGTGGCATCATCTAATTTGCATTGAACCAAGCTTGTCACTCGCTCTCTGCATAAGAGACTAACTCCAATGGGTCCATGTTTATCCCCTAAAGATTTTTGTTATTTTGGGCCTTCCAAATATACAAATTATCTAGGGATAATGACCCATGTCTAATTTTTGCTCGACAATAATGTTCTTTATTTAGAGTAGATAATCTATATTAGCATAAATACTCGGTACCGGAAAGATATATGGACTTGTTGGTGTCGATGATAGGGACCAAGTTTGTTTAGCTGGCGGACATTCAAAGATGGCATGAGTAACATACTCTTCTAGTGCTCCACATCGTGGGAAATAGTTATCGCATCTCATATTACGCCGTATCAAATTCTTTGTTACAGCCATATGACATGTTTTCTAGGCTTAATGTTATCAATTTCCCATAAGATGACATATCTTCTAAGGCGATTTTATCGTCCAAGTAAAAGCTTGAAGTTTAGTTATACTGGGTTCCAGTACCTCTTTCTCTTCCTTAGTCTTCAATAAGTTCTGAGCTACCCAGTATCCAGATTTAACAGTGTACTGACCATTTTAGTGTAGTTTCAACAGAATGTATCACGATGATGAGTTGAGCTTATGTCAAACTCCTTATGAAAGGTATATCAGCAGGGCCAACATAATCCTCCAACATTCTAACATCTCATTCATTTGATCCTGATTAATAAGTTTGCTCACTCTGGGGCAAAGCTGGGGCTAAAAGGCGAGTCAACCTACCTGGTGTTGTAGGGATCCAAGGATCCTCTCGTACCTTGTATTCATATATATAATGTATTTTTTATCTGACTCCTAATAGCAGTAGCTCGCATGCCGCTGAAATATTAGTCCACTCATAGGATGTGCTACTTACAGAGATCATTCGTAAATGCAAAATCATGATGTGGTATCTTCCCCTCAAACTTTAGCCACTAACAAATAAGGATATTAAATCAGCCACAATAATTGTTTGGCTAGTAAAGCGAGGTTAAACTCATGGATCATACGAAAACCAATCCCACTCTTCTGTTTTAGTAAATAGAATTTTTCTCATTTTACCCAGTAAATTTTTTTCTTTGGAAATTTGAGCTCCACTAGAATTCACTAGATGGTTAAAGCATCATTAGTGGAGAGTTTTTTTGAAATGAAACTTTGACATTAAAAACCATTAATGTAGATGTTCTTAGATTTAAAAAAAAATATTAAAAATAGTTCCACAATTTGAAAAAGCGGATCTTAATCTAGTGAGAATTTAAAAAGAAAAACTTGCCCTCAATACTATAGCTATGCAAGGAAGATGATCCTACACAAACGTATTACCATGCATCCTCTCTTTATATATATCATTTATATATTAAAACAGAAACATCAAAATTTCTAAGCTAATCATATAATTAATTATTAATGCATACAAAGATATTCATCATTCTTTTCATAGATGATAGCAGCTACGAAATTACATAACATGATTAAAATATATATGATATTTAATGATTTTGAATAATAAAAATTTAATAACAGTTTTAAGTATCTTTTATTTTCTATTATTAAAATAAATAAAACAATCACATTAACCATAAAAGAAAAATTTAGACTTTTCTGCATATTTGTATTATAATTTTTATAAAAATAATTTAAATTAATATAACTGTTAAAAATTCTATATGGTTTCTTATAACAAGATACAAATTATCATAAAGCTATATGAATATTAAATTTCATTTAAAATTATTTAAATTAAACTATATACCATATAAAATACGTAAATATTTGAAATTTGCATTGACAAGTATACAGAATTTAATATTTCTAATTTCAATATTTTCATTATATATTTTGAAAATAATTAGAAATTATTAAAACTATTAAAATATTAAAACTATCATTTTGTAATTTTTTTTGTCAATGATTAATGTTTTTTTATAAAAATACAAATAATCATAAGAGGGCATCCTCAAAGGGGGAGCAGTTAGGTGTGTGCTTAGAGTGAAAATAGTAGTATAATATTGTATTTAGGCTAGGAACATGGGACATCCTCAAAGGGAGATCACTTAATTAAGGGTGTGCTTAACCAAATAAAATTAATTAAATAATGTAACAAAAAAACTTATTTTAAAATTGATTCCAAAAAAAAAGAAAAACAAAATACAATTGGAAATTTGTATGAAACAAACATACTATTTAATCAAACAAACAAACATTTTATTTAATTAATACAAAGTTTAATATCCAAATTTATTCCATATATTCTCAATCAAATCCTCTTTCAATTGGTGATGTGCTTGTCTATCACGAATTCTTGTGTGACCATCACCAAAACCCTCGAGATTTGAAGCCATACTTACTGAAAACGATCGACCCGGAGTAGTTCCGGTTCCATTTTCTTGTTCCAATTCTTGTTCGAGAGTGTATGAATCTCGTTCATCTTCAACAATCATATTATGGAGTATGAGACATGCTCGCATAATATATGCTATTTTACCTTTCGACCATAAAAGAGATGGATTTTTAATTATCGCGAATCTAGATTGGAGGACTCCGAATGCACGCTCAACATCTTTTCGCACACCTTCTTGATGTTCTGCAAACAAACGATGTTTCGGGTGTTGTGGTCGTGGGATGGATTTAACAAATGTCGTCCATTCGGGGTAAATGCCATCCGTCAGGTAGTAAGCCAAATTATACTCCCTTCCGTTGACATTGTACTTCAGTTCGGGAGCTCGACCGTAAATAATGTCTATGATCGATTAAAACGCTTAACCCATACCAACAAACCTAAACCAATGACAACGATAAACGAAGGAGACGAGGAGACGAGGAGAGAAAAGATCAGAGACAAAATTTTGTTAAGAATCTAACCGTAAACAATGGATAAGATCGATTAAAACGCTTAACCCATACCTACAAACCTAAATCGATGAGAACGATAAACGAAGGAGACGAGGAGACGAGGAGAGAAAAGAGCAGAGACAAAACATCGGTCATACCTTCAAGGGTGATACAGAAGATCGGTGAGGAGGAGATAAAAGATCGATTCACGGTGTGCTTCGGTCGGAAATCGAACGGAACTGGTTTCTCCCGTTCGTCGCCGTTTGTGGATTCGAGAGACAGAGAGATAGATCGCAAACCCTAGGAAATAGGGAAAAGAAAAACCCGTGTTCCCTTTCTTTTTTTCGACCAATACACACTTGCCACATCGACCAGCACTTCCCTTAAGCACAGCTCTTCGACAAGCCCTCCCAAACTGCTCTTAGTCCACTTTTGGATTAAATCCAAATATATTAAGCCCAAGCACACCCCATGTACTCTCTCTTTGAAGATGGCCTAAGATAAACATGACTATTTGGATTTATTTACTATAAAATGATTGTATATAAATAATAGTAATTGTTTTAAGTTATAAGTCCGCGTCAATTTATTTATATACATAATAGTTACTGAATCATAAATTTTGATATATATTTCTTATTTTATATTTTATAGTAAAAGAACGTAAAATATTTTGTATATACAGTATTTACAATGTCAAAGTACGGATATTATCCTACTATATTTGTGATGAGAAGTTGGTGTGGGGTTCAAATATATTTAACACGACTTATTTTGTAGTACTGATAAATATTTGCACTTGTATTTGTATTTGATTTGTTAAAAATATTCTGAATAATTATTTGCACTTTTCTTCGTCTGTTTTATTACTATGTGATGGAAAGTCGGTAAGACTAGGCATAAGTCGGATACTTACTATTTTTAAGTATACTTTATACTTGATTCTTTGTACAGTAATATAAAAATGAATTTCTACATGACTTGTTAAAAGCATGTATTTGTTATTTCAGATATTTCCTCAGAAATGAGTTACTTAATATTTTTGAATATTTATGAATTACTTTGTAAGTAATATTCTGTTATAAATAGATATTAATTTTTCTTTGTTTACTATACTAGAAAAAATACATGTGATATTATAAACGAAATATTTATATGTACTAAAAAGAAGAAAAATGACTAAAAACATGAATATATCTATATCTTTTGATACAAAAGTATTGTTTACTTTTCAAAATAATAAAAAATGAACTCTTTAGGCAACACGAGTAATACCAAGTTGGATAACAAACTTTTTTTTAAATATTTACTATGTTCCATAATAGTTGATATTTTGGTTAGATCACAATAACGAAGACATACATTTTAAAAAAGTTAAAAATATAAACAAAAATTAATTCAATCAATCTTCAAAAGTATATTATAAAACATCATTAGTTACATAATTTTCGATAAAACTAAAATTAATATAAAATAATCAAAATATTATGTATTTAAAACATCAAAAAAATATCATTTATTTTGGAACGGAGAAAATATTTTTTATTTGTTTATATTTGGAAATAATTAAATTTAGTAATTGATATTCCACTTAGAGCATTTCCAACCTTATTCCAAAATCCACTCCAAAATAGAATAATAAAAATGAATACTTCAAATATGGAATAAACCAACTCATTACTTCAAAATGGAGTTGAATTCTTTTATTTATAAAATGGTCTTCCACGTTTAAATATTTTTGTTTTAATAAAATACTATTATAAATAAGTATATTAATATTATTTTACTATACATATTATAAAATTTAATGTTAATATTTTTAATTATATAAATAGCAATCTAATGAACTATTTTATGCAACAAAAAATATATGTAATATAAAACATAAAAGATTATACATATAGAAAATAAAAGATAAGCACCATACAAAAAAATAACATAAAATAAATT
>NC_079513.1:1704992-1715326 GCF_000801105.2 Raphanus sativus | reverse complement strand
TGTGTCCAATTTAAAAAAAACTATATATAACTGCTTATCTGCATATTAATATAACCGATAAAAGAGTTTGAGTAATATTATAAAGTAAATGGTTAAGAATGATAACTGCTAAACATAAATTCGAGGGGAAGCTATAACTACACTCACCCTTATTTAAATCATGTATAATTTTTTATTATAAATATATTTTTTATAAAAATTAAATTAAATAATGATTTAAAATATATATAACCTCCGGATAACCTTAAAATTAAGCGGAACGGATGCGGGTACAAAATTATTTGTTTGCAGGTTGTGTGGGTCATATTTTATAACCAAAACAAAACTAAAAACCCGCAGGTTGGCGGGTCAGCGGACGAGTTCAATCCGTAATCCAGCCTTAATCGTGCGATACTGAATCAATTTTTAAATTGCTATTGTTTAATAAAATATATTTTGATTAAAATTTATACAAAAATATGATTACCAAAAAAAAAAAAAATCAGAGAGAAAAAATATCAAAAATTAAATTAAAACAGAAAATATATCCGCCGTTTTAAGGGCGGGTCAAAAGCTAATGTTTGGTTTAAATCGGGATCGTCTAAGGGACAGAATTTGAAAAAGTTAGGTAATAAGCAAAGATTTTAAATCAATATGGAGTTGATGGTCAAAATTAGCAAAAGCATGGGCGAAGCCAAGACATAAATGGAGAGACATAACACACGTACTTTTACGTTTACAAATTTATTATAATTTTGGTTCTGTCTCAACAATTTTTTATTTCTTTGGCTTCATGATAATGTTTTACTTTTTTGGACCACCATGAGAATATGTTATATTTGGTTTTGTGAAATTAACTATAATAAAAAACAGTTAAGAAAATATACATGTAAAAAAAAAACACGGGAGAGAGAGAGAGTTTTCTTTCTAGTGTCTCCCTTCTTCATCTGCAAATCCTAGTAGCCGCCATCATCGATTCTGTCTGGGAGGAGACGGGTTTCGGCCTCTTCGCCGTATGCTCTTCTCTTCTCTCCTCTCTATTTTTCCTTTCTCTGTTGTTTCGTCATGTCGGCTGTGTTTTTGGCTCTGGATTACGGTGTTGCTGTCTTCTCTGGTAGAGCTTGAGATATGCGTTGGGAGCTTCGATTTGGTTACTGGTGGGTCAGATCTACTCGATTTTGCCGGATTTGATGACTTTTCGGTGTTGAATTGTTTGTAGATTGAGTTTGGTGTCTTCGGTTTAAGCTTCCATCTCCGACCATCACTGTTTCCAGACAGCGTTCGCGCTCTTCCTCGCGGTTCAGGTGTAGGAGTTTCTCTCCTATCTCAGCGGTTTTGCTAGTCCTTTCTCCTTAGTTTGGTTCCTTTTGTGCAAGTCTCTGTCTCCTCATGTGCCTTCGTTTATTTCTTGTCCTTCCTCTGTTGTTGGTGTGTTCGTGTTCTCTGAGTTGGTCCTGGTTCTGAAAGTTTGGTTGAGATGGGTGTCTCTGTAGTCAGCATCTCCACTAAGCAAGCCTGATATGTGCTCTTCCTTTGCCGTTGGGATGGTCTGTGCTCTTTCCTTGCCGCCTTTACTTGCTGATGTGTTCTATTTCTGTCAAAGGTTTCATCTGTCTTTCTCCGGCTTATCTGGCATCGTTGCTCCTCGGTTCTTACTTTGGTTTATTCTCGGTTGTGCTTGCTTTGGGTCCTAGTTAGTGACCTAGTCAGTGTCTGTGCTTCTTTCCCTTGCCGCTCTGATAGGTTCAGATTAGTGATTGCAGCATGTGCTTCTTCTCTCGCCACCAACATCTTGATCCTCTTCAGGTTTTCACTTCTGTTGCATCACTTTATCCATGTGCTTTCTCCTCTCGAGCAGTTATGTCAACTGATCAGGTATTCTCCTCAAAGAAAACTTTGTTGCGTAATGTTGGTTTGCTACTCTTATTTAAACCAAAGGGGTTTGAGCCATTTAGAGGTTGATCGGGTCTTTGGTCTTCGGTTGCTTGGTCTCTGTGCGTTGGTAGCTTCTTTTGTCCTCTTAAGGATTGGCTTTGTACAGGTGGTTTGAGCGGGTGCCTTCAGCTCACTATCTCGTCTCAGTTCATGTGCGCACCTTGAGATGGTTGGGTTTAGCTCATTCTAAGCGGTTTTTGGGCTCCTTATGCTTTTGTGCTTGTCTCTTATGTTTCGGTTATTACCCTTAACGCTAAGAATAAGCTAGCAAACTTTTGTATGTTCTGTAAACTTTTGCATTTCAATAAAAAAAAATTTTGCAAAAAAGAAAGTATAAGTGTACATAGGATCAATAACGTTTTAAGACACATTGCACTCCCAAAGTATTTTGGGTCGTATAGTGATCACAGAAAAATTAATAATATAGTCATGCATTGATATCTGTGATAATTTAGCATGAAAATAGACGAGTGTTTCCTTTTCCATGCTTGCCATTTGTCGATGCACTATTATACTATAATATATAGACTTTTTTTTTTTTGTAAAAATTACTCAAAATTCAAAGCCAAACACAAAACTAATCAATAATTTTTTGGAAGTTCCATTTTTTTATTCACTTTAAAAGTTCGGATTATTCACAAAAATACCATAATTTTTTCGAAAATGACTATTTCTTCGTCTTGATCAAGTGAGACCATTTTGAAGTTCTTTGGCCTTAGAATCTTTATCCTCGCATATTCTTACCTTATTGTGCCTTTCTTCTCATCTTTACGTGCACTGCATCATGCGTCTTGAGTTCATTATTGTTATCCCGGCAGCTAGTAGGGAACGAGTAACCATTGCGGTGCTTTGTGTGATCTCTCCCACATTTCGAATGGCACACCTCTAGAATAGCAGTTTATGTGCATTTCCGACTCGCTCTCGGGGTGGCTCCGGACTTTACAAGAGAGGCCATGGAGTTCGTAGGTTCTCTTTCTCATCTTCGTGGTCAAGTACTTGTTCATTTGCAGGTTTCGTCCGCCAAATACAAGGCTGTGGCTGATCGGCATCGACTAGATTTACAGTTTGCGTTGTTGATTACGTATGAGCCATTTTAACAAAAGAATATTTTGTTCCTGGTCCTTTTAATAAACTAAAGGCAAGGAAGATATATACATGGGAGATACTTAATGAATGCAAGTGCGTACAAGGTGTTCCAACGTTTACAATGTTACACATCTCTACCCGTAGATCTTTCCAAGGCGATACTGAAGATTCCAGGGAAAATCTTTTGCTACCTTGGGTGACCACCATATGCGGCGTGTTACTTATTTTTTTTTTTCTATTGGCTTTGGTTTTCCTTTTTTATTTTAGTGTTATTCTTTTTTCATATTTACAGCAATTTAGCTAGAATTTTTTTTCTTACAAGAAATATGGTTTTTAGTTAGCTATATAAAATATGATTCCTTGATTTGTGAGGGCACATTTTAGATTATAAATCTAAAGAGATTTATGTTTTTCATACTTGCAATCGGCTTAAATATTTGTATTCTTAACGATCACAAAAAAAAATTTGATCCTAAGAATTCTGAGATTAAATAGGTTCATTGTATTTATCGTAACGCGAGCTACCTAAGGAGTTCCATAAAATGAGAAATCCCATTGAAATATTTCACAAAATTGTCAGCAAGCCCAGCTCCGCCTTTGGTACATGGTTATGGAAAAAGTTTACAGTTATACTTAGAGAGTTACTCATGCATCTTCAAAAAAATATTTGACTTTGGGGTTTGCCTTAGTCTTCAACACTTGTTGAGACAAAGCACTGAGGCTAAATTGGAGAATTTCATATGGGTTTCGCTTCTTATTCTGGAGTTGGAGCATCAACCAATAACCTGGCTTGATTGGTAGGACTGTGCACAAGTATTTGTTACTTGCCTTTATACTTGTTACTTGACTTGTACTCGTTTTTGATTTTTCAAGTATTCATCGTTATCAAGTCAAATATCAAATCGTTGAATTATGCTACTTGCAAGTACAAGAAAAGTAACATGTAATAGAAAAAAGGGTTAACGGCTCGGTTTGATAAATATTTTTACTTTACAACTAAAAAGAAATTAGATTTTGGTCCGCGCTTCGGAAGCGCGAATATTATTTTTCACTTTTATGAAATATATTATTTGTTTGTAATTATTGAATGTATTTATCTTAGTAAAACTTTATTTATAATAAATTTGACATATAGAGTGCCTGGTAAACTATGTGTTTCTCTGATTTTGTTTTATTCCTTCTCTAATCAACATATTTATTTGGCTTGTTGTTAAAATAAATGATTTTAGAACGCAACTGTACAATACTTTTACATTGATATTTTGTTTAAACAATGTGACATATTTTTATATTAGTTAAATATTTACATTGTAATATAAATTTGTATACAAATTAACATATTTGGTAGTTTGTTGTTAAAAGAAATGATTTTGAATCCAAATGTACAGTACTTTTATATTAATTTTTTTCAGTTCATATAAATTTTTTAAATATATTTATTTCAACTGAACCAACTAATATTTTGTTAAATTGGCCCTTGAAATATATTTTTATACATCGATATTTATTTTTCATAATTATTGTTATATATTTTAGATGTATCATAATATAACTAAAAATATTAAAAAGACATGGACCGAATCAGTATATGGCTATTTTTGTTACAAATATACGAACCCGTTTTAGATACATTGGTTATTTAGATATTTTTAGGTTCCTATACATCAGAACGGAATTCATCCAGATCCAGAATGATCCAACTCAAAATTCACACATAAGTTTATAATATTCAAGCGGGACTTGATTTCAAAACAAAAAAATGATACCCGAAAAGAACAACATGTACCTAAATAGACAGATAATGTTCATGCCTAACTGATTTTATAAATTAATTAAAAAAAACTCTTTCTATGTGTTTGGCTAAATTAAGTGAAATAAAAATAGTTTTTTATACATTAATATTTATTTTTCATAATTAGTGTTATATATTTTAGATATATCATAATATAACTAACGATATTCAAAAGACCTGGACCGAATCATATGGCTATTTTTGTTACAAATATCCGAACCCGTTTTAGATACATTGGTTATTTAGATTTTTTTAGGTTCCTATACATCAGAACCGAATTTATCCAGATCCAGAATGACCCAACTCACTCCACATATAAGTTTATAATATTCAAGCGGGACTTGGTTTCAAAATAAATAAAAAACGATACCCGAAAGGAACAACATGTACCTAAATGGACAGATAATGTTCATGTCTAACTGATTTTATAAATTAATAAAAAATACTATTTCTATGTGTTTAACTAAATTAAGTGAAATAAAAAGAGTTTTTTATCAACTAAAATAATTAAATGAAGTGGAAAATTAAGTGGCAATAAATGTAGCATATTTTAATTATTTTGATTTAAGTTATTATTTTATTCACAAAAACATATTTTTGAACTATATTTTTGAGTACGTAATTTCCACCTATTGAAACTAAAATAAAAATATTTTAGTAAAATAAACTAAACCAAACGTTTAATCATATGTAAAATCTAAATATTTAACATTTTTGATTTTATAATTGGCATAAAGTTAATATTGATTAACTAATAAATAAAAATATGCACTATTATTATTATGGTAATATAATTAATGATGTAAATTATTATTAAGATAATATAATTAATTTAATTATTAAACTAAATGAAATATGAAAACACAATTAATAGATACTACTATTCATGTATCCAAATAAATTTTATTAAGACTATTATTCAAATTTTCAAACGCTCCAATTTTTTTTAATCCTCCTGTTCAAGTTTCCGAACATTCCAATTTTGTACTTGAGTTTTAATAAGATAGATGATAATTAGACTACAAAAATGAAAACCTTAAAAAGATATTTCTTTGTTGTAAGAAGTAAACAATGTTTATGTATTTTGTATCTTATTCTTCTTTATTATAGGTATAAATATTTTATTTAAAATAATTCTTGTTATTTTTTCAAATCAAGTAAACAAAACTCGCCACTTTCCACTTGGAAAACAGGAGCAAGAGCTGTGTAGAGGATTTCGGAAGTGAAGAACCACCACGAGAAACCCTCGAGGAGCCATAGACGACATCATTTTGTAACTTGTGTGTAAGCATACACCACAACTAAAAAGCTAAATTGAAAGCTATAATATGGCTAGTTAAGACCAGGCCTCTCTCATTCGTTGGGTCATGAAAGATGAAATTGGTGTTTAGAAAATAAAAATATAAAGTAAACGACGTCGAATAGATCAAAAGAAGATGGGTAAGAGAAAAATCTAATACTTGAATCCTATTGGTTACCTTATCCAAACTCAATCCGAACAAAACTCTAGCTTCTTATTTCACAAATATCATCCTCTTCCTCTCCACATCATAAAACATCATAAAACATCATAAAACGCTACTAAACAATTTGCTCGTTAGAGAATAAACAAAACAACAAAATAATGGCAACTCAAGCCGCCGGAATCTTTAGCTCCGCCGTGACAACCGCCGCAACCTCGGGCGTAAGAAAACTCCACTTTCTCACCGCAACCCACCGTCCGAGATCCCTCTCCTTCACCAAAACCGCAATCCGCGCCGAGAAAACAGACTCCGCGGCTCCAGCCGCCGCCGTGAAAGAAGAAGCTCCGGTGGGATTCACGCCGCCGCAGCTAGACCCAAACACACCGTCTCCGATCTTCGCGGGAAGCACGGGGGGTCTTCTCCGTAAGGCCCAGGTGGAAGAGTTCTACGTCATTACATGGAACTCGCCGAAAGAACAGATCTTTGAGATGCCGACAGGAGGTGCAGCGATCATGAGGGAAGGTCCGAACTTGCTGAAGCTGGCGAGGAAAGAACAGTGTTTGGCTTTGGGGACAAGGCTTAGGTCCAAGTACAAGATCAACTACCAGTTTTACAGGGTGTTCCCTAATGGTGAGGTGCAGTATCTTCATCCTAAAGACGGAGTTTATCCGGAGAAGGCGAACCCGGGAAGAGAAGGTGTTGGTCAGAATATGAGGTCTATTGGGAAAAATGTTAGTCCCATTGAAGTTAAGTTTACTGGGAAACAAAGTTATGATTTGTAATATGTGAAAACATAAACCATGTAAGAAAGAAAAGAAATCACGTGGAGATGACTATGTGATGATTATTTTTAATGGGGTTTATGTTAATAATTTTGCTTGTAATCGTATTTTTCTGGATGTTGTTCTATTTAGCGGTTCATAAATCTTGTGATTCTCATAATGCAGCATATAAACTAATGGTTGGTGTGGTTAGAGCGCTCCTTGTCTTCTCCTAGAGATCTAATCGAGATCTCTTCTCGTCACAGGTTCGACGCTTCCTGTTGACCTCAAAAGACTGAGTCGTTCCGGATTTTGAAGCAAATGTATTCGTTTTAATCTGTTATGCTGATTCGTAATAGAAGGCTTTGTTATCTTTGGTTTCTATATCGTGAAGAATTTGCAAGGAAGACGGTGGCCCGTCGTTTTAATAAAAGCTCCATCTCTAGAATATTTAAGATGTTTGTTTTGTTGGTTTAGATGATATAACTTGTATGTTTGATTTCACTGGCTGGGGCTTTGATTCCGAGGAACTAGTTGTTCCATCGGCTTTGGTGTATTTTGTTGTAAATTTGGATGTTTATATGAAATATAAGTATTTTTCACTGAAAAAGATCTTGTGGTTGTAAAAGAAAAGTACGTCGTTAAATCAAATTTCTGTAGAGAAACCCAATTTTTTATTTATTTAAAGCCGTGTAAAAGAAAAGTTCGTTGAAATCATTTTTTTTTAAATCAAAATTCGATTGCAGTTATACCTATTTCGATGCAATATAATAAATAAAACATATTTTATGATTTTTTTAGACATTTTATGATTTTTTAAACAATATTCTTTTTACCGGTTTGGTTTGACTGGTTATTGTCTACGGAATTTATTTTAAAACAAATTATGGTTCTATTACAAACCAGTCAAACCAAACCGGTAAAAAGTTCTGTTTACAAAAAAAATATTTTATTTATTATACTACGTCGAAATAATGTATAACTATACAATCGATAAAAATATTATATTAACAGATACATTTTATCACACATACAATCATACACTATTATTTTCAAAATCTCTTATATATTAAAAAAATATTTAAGCAACAAATTTAATTTAATATTTTATTTACAAATTTACCATTTTAGTTTACATAACACACCAAGGCTCTTATGAATTTTCAATTTTAATAGACCTTCACTCACTAGAAAATTACTAACATATGTCATTAGTACTTATATACATAGTTTGTTTAATAAGATGACTACACCTATATTTTTCTCATTATATATATATATATATCATATTTTATACAATAATATACAAAAAAGTTTATTGTATAAAATATGATATGTCTTATATTTTTCTTAAATGATATGTTTTTTTCATAGACGAATTCTTTATATGTTTTTTTAAATGATACATCCTAGACTTTTTTTTAAATGATACATCCAAGTCTTTGATTGACCAATTTTTCTTTTAAAAAATACTTTTATTTCTTTGCTCTACACATAAGGAATTCGTCTAGTCATTTGAATAGTCGGAACTCTTGTTAAGAACCACACCAGGACAAGAGAGAGTAAGTGATGCAGTGACCAGTTTATGTAAACTATCATGTGATGGAAAAAGGAGCAATGGAGATAAAATCTTCAAACGTATCAATGTGTGTTGATTTTAGAAAATATCCCCTATATATTAATCCTGGAACATTGCAACATTGTCTGGTAGCCACGTGTCATCATGAAAATTATTCTGAGGATTGTTAGAGAAATAAGTTGGTCCATCTACACATATATTATAGTTTTTATTAAATAACTATTAAATCAATTATTAATATACAAAAAATATTCTCTATTGTTTCCTTAAATAAAAGCTACAGAACTTCCTAATATGATTGACATATATATCACCATTAATGATTATGAATAATAGGGATTTGATAATAATTTTTTATCCTCTATACTTTTCGTTTAATTTTATTTGTTAAAATAAATTAAACAATCACATTAAGCATATAATAAAAAAATTATATTTTTTCTTATATGTTGTATTTCAAAATTTTTAAAACGATTATAAATTACTAAAATTGGTACAAGCCTCGCATTGAAAATTTTGTGATCAATGGTAACTTCTTTTCAGTTCAGCCTATCGTTTTTAATGGGTCTTGAACATTTTTTAATGATTAACTAAATAAATCACGTACATAAAAGAAAGTGTTTTGGTTTAAAAATTGTTGCATACCCAAAATCAGTATGAACCATCGTCACTTTCATTTAAAATTTGGTTACAATAAAAAATATATGGTTGGGAAAAAAATCCGAATTCAAATAACCGAACCAAATCCAATCTACAAAATAGTATAGAACTTTAATCAATTTGGTTAGATATCTGAACATGTTTAAAATTTTGGTATATAAAAACCAGAACCGAACCCGATTCGGACCAAAATATTTTGGGTATCCGAGTATATTCGAATCAAATTTATATACTTAAATATATTATTTAAAAAAATTAATATCTCAAAGAAATAAACAAAATACTTAAGATGTTTTTAAATTGTCCAAAATATTTAGAAATATATATAAAATTGTAAAAATTATATATTTAAAATAACTAAACATTACTCAAAATACCAAAATACTGAAAATATCTATTCATTTTCTATCTAAATATTTAAGTTAAACCAATTTTATGTTAAATTTAAGTATTTTGGTATACATTATTCAAATTTATATGTAACATATTATTTTTATTTTTATGTTTTAAGAAATTTAAAGTATATATGAACTTTAAGTTTTTAAAAAAATTAAATGGGTTCTCTGAATCTAAAATCAAACCCAACATATAAAGATTCGAACCAAATTTGCAAAGATCCAAACCGAACCTAACAAAACCAAATGATATCTACCCACATGTCATCCCTAATCAAATGTAAAAAAAATTATTGATAACAAAAAATGTAATATTTATTTAGATACAACATATTTTAAAAAAAGTTCACTCCGTGCAAGGCGCAGATTATCATCTAGTTTTTATGTATACTTTTCAATGGATCGTTAGGTCCGTATGTGCCTGACTTAGCTCCTAGGAAATTTCCGAATGAGGGATATTGTAAGATATTAAACCAGTTTTTTTCTAAAAGCTAGCTTTGACAAAAACGAGGTTTTCACATTTAGGTGCTGATTGGTTTTCCCGCTACCACCCGCAAACGCAGCTTTTGCGGTTCATAGTGGTTGTTGGCGTTTCAAAACAATCACAGAAAACGCTACAAATCGCTTCAAATCGCTCCGAACCTCTTAAAATCAAAAGCTGGTTCCAGCTAGCGTTTGCGGTTG
>NC_079513.1:1700246-1704892 GCF_000801105.2 Raphanus sativus | reverse complement strand
GTCATAAGAGTCCCGCAAACGCAACAATTTCTAACAGCTGTACCAGTCGTACAAATCTCTAGAAAATGCTTAAAACCGCAACCACCCGCATCCGCAAACGCTGCGGTTACACCAGTCAGGCCCTTACTCGTATGAATATAAATATGAGGTACATATATTATTATCTGTTAAGATATACAAAAAAAATTTAAGGTATTCAGATCCATATTTTTATCTAGTGGATTTATGTTTTTACTATTTTTATCCGGATTCAGATTTCTCGGATATTCATGCGTCGAATATCTTTTTTAAAATTATAATATCTTTCGGATATCCGGATCCGGATTTGAATTCTTAAAATAAATAAAAATATATTAAATATTAACAATAATTTAAAAAATACAAATATATATAATATTTTTAGTTATATTTATGTTTACTTATTACAAATTTATATACATATATATATATATAGAAATAAAAATATAATAAATAAAATTAGTTTATATATATATATTCTTATTTTTGAAATAATTATTAATAAAAATTAAAGAATCCGAATATCCGGACTAATAGTCGTCAACAAAATTGAAGGCGTAAGTTATAAATGTATTCCACAAATGTCAGTCAACCCCAAGAAATCAAGTTCCATCCCATTATTAGCCAAAGCATAATAAAAATACTCTCTCGATCCTGTGTTGCCAAGCAAGCAAGTTCCATGCCATGATGGACGCTCCAAACACCAAACGTCCTCGACGACATGATGATGTAACCTCCTCAATTCAAAACCCTAATTCCCTTCCAAACTTCGATTTGATCATCTCTTCTCTGCTCTCGTCACCGTCGTTATCCTCCTCGCCGCACTCTTTCGATCAAGCTCTCGATCGCGCTCTCGCCTCCGCTTCCGACAGCGTCACCGATCAAGATCGCCTGGTCGATCGCACTGTCGAACTAGCCTCGCTTCTCCTCGACTCCACTAAACGATGTTTCCGCAAGCGAGCCTCCCTTCACAATTCCAATTCTTGGGCCTTCCCTCGAGAACTCACCATCAAGGTTTTGCTTATTACACCAATGTCTCTCTGCAAATTGGGACAATGACTCTTAAGTGCAATTAGGGTCTTTTTTATTCTTTTGAGTTTCTTGTGGCAAAATTGAAAATTCTCAAAACTGGGACAATGTCTGTGCTTACCGTTAATGTCTTTTCTGATTCTTTCTAATTTATTTGGGGCAAAATTGAACATTGTAAAAATTGGGACAATGTCTGTGGTTACAATTAAGGTCTTTTCTGATTCTTTTTAATTTATTTGGGGCGAAATTTAAAATTCTCAAAATTGGCCCAATGTCTGTGCTTACAGTTAAGGTCTTTTCTGATTCTTTTGAGTTTATTTGGGGCAAAATTGAAATTTCTCAAAATTGGCACAATGTCTCTGCTTATAAGTAAGGTCTTTTTCTCAAAATTGGCACAATGTCTCTGCTTGCAAGGTTTTTGGATTCTGTAGAGTGTAGAGTGCACTATGTCTTTACTGCTTGTTTATTTCTCAAATTGGCACATTGTCAAGGTCCTTTTTGATTCTTTTAAGTTTCTTAGGGAAAAATTGAAAATTCTTGAATTGGCACAATGTCTCTGCTTGCAAGGTCCTTTTTTCTAATTTATACTTAGTGGGATTGTGGATTCTGAAGAGTGATGTTTATTCAGTCCATCGTGGAGATGTTTAAGTCTCTAATGCTTGTTTGTTTCAGATGTTCTCGATGCTTGACAAAAAGTCTCTGATGCAAGCTATGGCATGCTGCACCATGTTCCACAAGTGTGCCAGGGACCCTTTATGTTACTCTCATATCGAACTTATAAACAAGAACGTTGATGATGGAGTGGTGCGTACCATGATCCATCGGGCTGGAAACAAACTCAGGTGATGTGACATTTTCTGTATTCAAGAAAGCGTATATATGTTGAACTTTGTTTCTATGCATGCAGGTTCCTTGAACTTGGTCAGGTTGCGTCCCCAGCTAGATCTTCAATGCCTCTGCTTACAGGATCTTGTCTTTACCCACTATTTGACAATCATTCTTTCATCGGGTATTGGCTTTATTATCAATTTCAGTTTTCAATATCAATAGACTTTCTGACCTGACTAGCCTGAACTTTAGTATTTCAAACGTGCATTTAAATGTGACAATCTCTAACTTGAGTGTTTTGTTATTTTGTTTATTCTATTAACGTGTGCATTTAACTAGGAATGGCTTGAGACGTGTACACCTTTACAATCTCATTTCTACGTATGGAGCTGGTCTTGATAAGATATTAAATTGTTCAAATATCACCGATTTGAAAATTGTTGGACTGTAAGTTGCATCCTGCCTTGACTTAATGCGTGCTAATTCCTTGTGCATCATTCTCTCAAGTTTTCTAGATCTTTCGTGTAACAGGTCCCCCTCTGACGAGATATTCAAGTCGCTCACAACGAAGTCATGTCGCAGAGTAGAGCACCTGTTCTTAGAGGCCGGTGGTTTCCAATGTAAACCTTCTCATTTCTTTAGCTTTCTCTTTCTTTTACTCTCTAGGTTTACTCAAGCTTGCTTATGTTGCAACAGATGGATCAATAATAGAAACAGGCTTGATAGACCTTGTGACCACCATCCCCAACTTAACCTCGCTAACGGTCATAGGTTTTGGAGTAGATGATAACAAAGCCCATACTATTATCGAGGCATGGCTCCTTTAGTTTTGGTTACTATATATAATATATGCTCTTACAGAACCTTAAATGTTTTAGATAACTTTTGCAGGGTTCTCATAAACTGAAGTACATGAATCTGTCTAGAACGTCACTAATCAAGGGCCGCTTTTTGAGGTTCATATTTTGCCTTAAAACTAAACGATTTGTAAAGTCAGCAAATGGCTGAAAATTTATTTTAACGTTAGGGACTTGGGACATGGCATCAAAGACCGTCCACTCGAGACTATAATATTGCGCGATTGCACTTCTCTAAAGGAGGTAAAATATCAACCCATAGTAGAAGGTTTTTGGTCTTTGTTGCATCTCACACTCACTTAACCTTTTGACATTTCAGAAAGAAGTTTTGCAGTTTCTGAACTCGCTACTCGCAGGAAACTTGAAATTCATACGACACATTGTAAGTCTGTTATAAAAGAAAAAAATGGTTAAATCTGGCAGATGACTTAAGATAACAAGTTATTTATTTCTGTCAACAGGACGTGTCAAATATCCGTGGCTTAGTTTGTGATGGTGGCAAAAGATCTGAGACACCAAAGTAACTCTATAGTTTGATTTGCTTACTTTTCGTTTTATATGCCATTATTACAATTGTTGTTTGTGTGTGTGTGTGTGTTTTTCTTATAGCTTTCCTCTGGAGAAGCTTAAAGAAGAAAGACCAAATGTCAAACTTGTGGCAGAATTCACCTCTTCATTATCAAGGTTCATTTTCTTTAGTTTTAAGCCTTTGAAAAATAAAACAAAAGTAGTTGAATTTAACTAATGAATGTGTATTTGCTAAGTTCAGCTCAGAGAGACTTTTGCGCGGCATTTCTTACGTCAGCAGTGATGAGGAGGATGCATTGATTGTGAGCGATGATGACATGGAAGACTTTATTGTAGATCAAGATGATATTTTCTGATCATTAGATTAAGATGTTGTTAGTAGATAACCTACATGCATAGCATCGAACTTTAGACTACTTACAACAAACAGTATGGCTTTAAGTGGCTGGAAAACAATGTCTGTTAAATGCTTTTTCAGTGATCAAAGTATGATTTGGTTGTCAAAGTATAATTTCGAGTACCTGATAGAACTCAGGTATATTTCTATCAAGAACAGAGGATTACAATGGAATTACAGAGAAAGCTATCTTGAATCTCCTAAGAGAAACAAGCTTAAGCCACAAGGCTCCAACTAACCAACTAACTCTCAATGACACTCCTCTCTTCTATTTATACTCTCCACTTGAATGTAACTGCCTTCTCTTCTTCTTATTGTGCAGGTGACAGGTCATCAATTCTCATGTGTGACATTTCATTTGCTTCTGTGATCATATCAATACCCCCCTTCTGAAGACTCAGCTTGCCCTCAAGCTGACATGACATAGCTTCAGATAACCAAGATGTGTCAACACCACAGAGAATTCTCCAACACGAGCGACTCTATCATATAATAGGCATTTTCTCTGCTTCAGCTGTTGCATTTGGCCCTCGATGAAGACTGACATCGTACAAAGAATCTGAAGATTGTGTATGCAGAATACTGGTAACTGTGACCACAAGCTGTGACGTAGCAAGGTGATGATGTGTGCCTTGGAGAAGAAACGCTCTAAATCCATCAGCTTTGTACCCTATAAGTGTAAGAGCTGCTTGCTCCAACACGAGTACCATCACTGCTGTAGCATCCTCTGCAGTAAAGTTAGTGACACTGTTCAGCAGAACCACAAAGACTTCTTCACAGTATACACACTTCTCGTGATGGCCACACTTGTAGCAAACCATGGTAAACTGATGCAAGTCTCTTGCGGAACTCATGACAGCCACTGCTTGTGAATCCATCTCCAATAACTCCAAGAATGGAAGTTTTATATTTGTCTCCTTGTACTTGAACATCCAACACTTCAAAAACTTTCTCTTCTTTTGTTGTTTTTGGACTTGAATTTGTAGCAT
>NC_079513.1:1671570-1700146 GCF_000801105.2 Raphanus sativus | reverse complement strand
AGCGTCCATTGAAGCCGAGTGCTGGAGAAAAGCGAACTTACCCGAAGATGGAGAGGAAGAGGATGCACTACCTGACCCGTTGGCTAGCTCAACTTCTCATGTGGACCTCCAACGTCCGACCTGCCAAATCGACGCGTCATGGATCGATAATGGCACGGTCAGTGGCCTAGGGTGGTTCTACAAGGACCAAATAGGAGTCGAAAGATTTGGATTACAAGGATGCCGGAAAAGCCTATCCCCTCTCCATGCAGAGGTGGAAGGACTTATATGGGCAATGATTTGTTTACAAGAGTTACACTACACTGTGATCCATATGGAAACGGACTGCTCTGACCTGGTGGACATGATCGCTCATCCTACCGACTGGCCGGCCTTTACCTCTGAGTTAGTCTCTTTCCAGCTTTTAAAAGCTGGTTTCTCGGAGTTCAGCATCGCCCACATACCGAGGACTAGAAACCTACGTGCAGATTTCCTCGCCAAAGAGGCGAGAATAAGTGGTGTTCTTTTTTCCCATATAGATCAGACCCAGCCGGACAGAGCATCTCTTAAGAACGTCTCAAGACCGACTACCACTTGATCTTATTACATGGGCGTCGACAAAAAAAAAAGAAAAAAAAAAAAAGCCTGTAATACTTTTGATGAATGTATTTTTTTAGTCTCCGGTCCTAGTTTAAACGCAGCGTTTTGTAAGTGTGCGACTAAAAAGTTTATTTTTCTCTTTTAAAGTGCGACTTCAAATTTGTCCGTCATCCAAGCTCTTTTTCTTTTGTCGTCGTCAGTCATGGAAGCTCCAAACCCTAACAAGCGACTTCGCCGAGGTCCTCCTTCTTCCTCAGCTCCAAGTTCCCTCACCGATTTCAACCAGAACCACGTCGATCAGATCATCTCCTCCTTCCTCTCGTTACCTGACTTGCCTTCGTTATCCTCGTCGCGATCCATCAGCAGCTCCTTCGATCGAGCGATTGAGAAACTACTGGAATCTTCCGCTGACGAATCCACTCAGGATCGTATCAACGATCGCGGACTCCGACTCGCCTCGCTTCTTCACGAGTCTTCGAAAAGGTGCGCGCGGAAACTCGCCAATACTCGCAATGCCAGTTCCTGGGCCCTCCCTCATGACCTCACCATCACTGTAAGCCACTTTCATACGCATCTTAACCATAACTATTGACTCGCTCCAGAGACTATTTTTTTAGGGCTTTGCAACTCTTAGGGAATGCATGCTCATTTGAGGATTCTTAGGTTATTTATTTGAATGATTTTCTGTAGATTGAAGCAATTGAGGGTTCATAGGTTATGCTTTTGAATGATTTTTCCATTAATTATAAGAAATTGAGGATTCTTAGGTCATTCAATTGAATGATTTTCTGTAGATTTAAGCAATTGAGAGGTTTTTAGGTTATGCATTTGAATGATTTTCTATAGATGTAAGCAATTGAGGACTTTTAGGTTTTGCTTTTGAATGATTTTCCATTAATTTAAGCAGTTCTTTTGGTCACTGAGTAGTAACGTGGTCTGTGTTCCTTTTCTGGGAGGGGGGAATCTGAGGAAACGTTCGTTTGAAATGGATTTTTCAGGTCTTTTCGATGCTTGATGCTAAGTCTCTGATGCGAGCTTCGGCTTGTTGCATCATGTTTAAAAAATGCGCCATGGACCCTTTATGTTACTCTCACATAGACTTGACAACTGGGAATGCTGGAACTCGAATCGTGCGTAATATGATCCTTACTGCTGGAAAGGAACTCAGGTGAAATGCTTTGTCTTTAATCTTCTTAGTGCCTGTTTTCTTCTTGATGAAAGCTTTTCCTATTTTTTTTTCTATTTGTTATAACTGGGTGTTTCTAATCATCTCTTTGGGTTTTGTTGATTCATTCAGATCCCTAAAAGTTGGTTGCCCTGGTGAATCTTCAAAAGCTGTGCTTTCAGGATCTTGCCTTACCCCACTATTCCACAATCGTGGTTGTATTGGGTATTCGCTTTATTACCAGAATTCTATTGGACTTACCATACATAGAAATTGGTTCCGTGGTTTTCTAATTTGGTGTTGTTTTATATTTTTCCATTGAATAAGGAAACTCTTGAGAAGCCTACACCTTTACGATAACAAATGGTTGGACAAAAATTTCTTACTCCGTGCCTTGTCTGTCTGTTCAAATCTAACCGATCTGAAGATTGTTGGACTGTAAGTTGGCCTTTACTTCTTGTATGTTTGATTTTCATAAAGTCTCCATTCTTGTTTAGCTTTTCATCATCTATGCTTTTCATTTGCTACTTTACTTCTTATGTCTGTCTATTTTAGAATCTACTAGTTCCTTCTGTGCCATTTTGATAAGATCCAAGAATTTATGTATTCAATCACCAAAGCTCTTACACTCTAGAAACTCCCGAATGCCTAAACCTGATCTGCCTAGCTCAGCAATAGACTTTTAAATCTACACATTCAACCAAGCGACTTAAAAGTCTATTGCTGAGCTAACAAGTCTCTATTCACCTCATAGGCTAGTTACATTAGCCATAGAAGCTGGACTAATAGGAAAGCTTTGTCATATTTTCTCACTTTCTGCAATATTTGTGTGTTTCCCTGACAGGCATTTTATGTCATTAGATAAAGTGTTGGGCTTGCTTACAAACAAATGTGAGCATCTGTTCTTAGAGAAACAGATCGGATATTCTGGTAAAGTTTTTCTACTATGATGCTTTGCTTTTGATGTCCTACCATGTTTGCTTAAGGTGACCTTAATGTGTGACAGGTAGATTGAGCTTTAACCTTGATACGCCCTTTGAGAGAAACTGCCCCTATTTAACTTCACTATCACTTATAGGTTTCGATCTAGGTGACATGAAAACTTACCATCTTTTTAAGGTATAGTTGGGTTGGTTTTCTGTTATCTCTTCTATTTATAATCTCGTAATATCGGGATGATGTTTTGCAGGGTTTGGCTAAACTCAAGTATCTCAACATATCCAGAACATATAGTATCACTGGTCGCTTTTTGAGGTTTATTTTATCCGAGCAAACATTAATGATGATATCGTTCTTAGCAAATATTCTTATGGCTGACATTTTTACTTTTATGGTAGGCATTTCGGCAATGACTTCAGAGGCTCACTGCTAGAGACTCTAATATTGCGAGATTGCGATTCTCTAGAGAAGGTAAATGAACTTTAATATAATACAAGTTTGTCTTATGTTGTCTCACACAATATTTCGGCCCTTTGAATCAGAAAACGGTTTGCAATTTTTTGGATTCGTTACTCATGTCCAAAACAAACTTCAGATTCATTCGACACATTGTAAGTTCTTAATAAGACACTACTAGTTGTGGTGGATATCTGCTGGTGACGGGTCAATTTGTTTACTCGAGATCTTCTTCATTAACAGGACGTTTCAAATGACCACGGTTTAATTAATGAAGGCAGGAGATGTAGCAAACCAAAGTAACTGACCTTTTCTTGTTGTTTACCATTTGGGATTTGACAAACATAACTTGGTTAATGAAGCACCGGTTTATATGGCCATTATTGTGTGTTGTAGGTTTCCTCTCGAAGAGCTGAGAGAAGAAAGACCAGTTCTCACATTTGTGGCATATTTTAGGTCACCATCACTTTCGTTATCTTCTTCATCTTCGACATCTTCTTTTTCATCTTCTACAACGTTGTCGCCATCATCATCATCATCATCATCCAGGTTAATCAACCGGTTCTTATGCTTACAAAAATAATTGATTAGGAATTGAATTTTAATGATTTGTTGCTTCTTCTGGCAGTGAAAGTGAGGACGACTAATTGGCTATTACTCTTGATTCGTGACTTGTGATAATGGTCTCTTCTCTTCTCTTTCTTTTTTCTTCGTTTTGTAGAAGATAATAGTGGCCTAGTAGGCATAGTATGTTTCTGTTCTCTTTTTATTTATTTTGGATCATGCACTGAATGATATGCATATTCTAGTATGAACCCGTTAAAAAAAAAATTCAATGAACTTCAAAACTCAAGTAACTAACTTCACATCAAAACAATATTTTTACAATTAGATTTGAAGAAACAACGAAACCTTAAAATTTATTTTTGTGTGGATCGTATTTTAACTTTAAATAAAATCAGGGTATCTTATAATTTTAAATCAATAATTTTTATTAATAAAATATAGTTATAGTCAATATAAAATAAATCAATTATATATAACAATGTAAAAGTCAAATTTAAAAATTAACCATTCTCGAATATTTTTAAAACTCTATTTATTTATTCAAATTACATGATTTATTGGGTTTTAAATATAATAACACTTAATTTAAACAAATATGTATTTATAAACAATAACAATTAGTATCAGGTTTTCATGCTGTTTACCTAATTTTAAGTAGATTTTAATAAATTCAGCTATTGTTTGCAACGTATAAATTAATAATTATGAAAACATTAGTGAATTTGAGAAACAAACATAAAAAGATAATTTTAATTTTTCCTGTTGGACACAATCAACTAAATGTTTAAAAAAAAATCATTTTACTTACTATCAAAAACTCAAAGTTACATTTGTAGAAATTTTATTTATGACAAAACAAGTATATTATCTTTTAAAAGAATAAAAAGATAAATATAACGTAGCCTAGTATATTATCTTTTAAAAATCTCGCTTCTGCTTTTCCATACGCTTAAGCTTCCAAGTACCAGCTTCCGTTTCCATGTAACGTAGCCTAGTACTATATATTAGTCAGGACAGGAGAAAACGAAATCTCATTCAACGTTCGGTTTCATGGATTCTCCATCGAACCCCGCCCAAAACCCTAGCTCCTTCCACGCCAATTCGATAATCTCATCACTCCTTTCGTTTCCAAATTCCTCTCCGAACTCAATCTCCTCCTCCTTCGATCGAGAGCTCGAAAAAGCTCTCGCATCTGCTTCCCATGACGCCTCCGTTCAGGAAAATCTCGTGGATCGAACACTCCAGCTCGCATCTCTTCTTCTAGAATCCACCAAACGATCCTCCCGCAAGCGAGCTCCCGCTCACAACTCCAGTTCCTGGTTCCTCCCTTCCGAACTCACCGTCAAGGTAAAATCAAATTGATTAGAGCTTTTTCTAGGGTTGGAGTTTGAGGATATGTTTGCTTGAGTGGATTGCGTAGGTCTTTTCGATGCTTGATACAAGGTCTTTAATGCAAGCGGCTACGTGCTGCATAATGTTCAACAAATGTGCGATGGACCGTTTTTCTTACGTCCATGTCGACTTGACAACATGTACTAGTCATGTTGACAGGAAGGTTGTGTGTACTATGCTCGATCGGGCTGGAAAAGAGCTAAGGTGAGAGTTTTTTTATGGTTGTCTTCAGGCAATAAACTTTGTGACCTGGAAAAGTAAATAAATAAAGAATTTGTAACCTTTAGTATATAACATGAGATTATTTGTTTGCCCGCCACCGGGTTCGAGTCTTGGCCACAACGGATTTAACATCCCTTCCGTTGGGACGCTGGACTCCTTTCGGGGATAGTTGGAAATGTGGCTGCCCAGATACTAGAGTTATCAAAAAAAAAAAAAACATGAGATTATTTGTTTGCTTTTTGTATTGAATGTTTATATTATTGCTTATAGATCCCTCAAGCTTGGCAGTCTTGCTCGCCCACGTCGGTCTGATTCTATTCCATATTGGGTTAACGGACGTTTTCTTTCCACACACTCCTATAAGTATAAGTTTATTTGGTATGTCTTTTTTCAACACTGGTCAAATATATATTTCTGTTACATGCGATGATTAATTATTTGGTATGGCGCTTGATTTTCAGTTTTTAAAATTTCATCATCAAAACCTGTTACTTTTATCTTGCCTTGTCCAGTCTTAACCTACATAATGGAGTCAATGTTGTTGTTGAGTATGGTTTCTTTAGGTAGGAAATAATTAGAGCATGAATAATAATATCCCAATGCATTCTTATTAGTATCTTGAAATCTTCCGTCGGTGGTGTATTTGAAAGTAATTCAGAGAAGGGTTTCCTGCTCAATAAATTGTTGCTCTGTTATCATGTTTATTTAATATCTTCTTATTTGGTATTATCATTTTCCGTTCAAGCAGGAGTCGCTTGAAAAGCCTTTGGCTATACAATATCAGATGGGAGAACCTTACTCCCTTATTCTCGGTGTTGTCAGTTTGTTCGAATCTCACTGATCTGAGGATTGTTGGCTTGTAAGTTGTCTTAGAGTGCCTGCTTCAATTTTTTTTAATCCGGTGAATTCTTTGTGCAACAAAATAGTCCCTCATTTTTTTTATGTGTTTCATGTGACAGGAAGGAGTCGTCATTTATGTATCTATTTGTGCCACTGACAGCAAACTGTCGTCTGATAAAGCACTTGTGCATAGAGACCTATAAGCTCCTAGGTAAAGCTTCTCCATTAACCCGCTGTTGAGCTTATTGTTTTGTTTACTTCCGAGCTTTCTCAAACTTACATAATGTGTGACAGATACCGTAGACAATGTACACGGTTCAGGCTTGATAGAGTTTGTGACCAACTCCCCCAACTTAACTTCTCTAAGGCTCATTGGTTTCCGACTAACTGATGAAGTGGCATGTACTCTTGCTCAGGTATGACTTCTGTTACTGTTATCTTCTCTCTCTTTTATTGGATTTACCATCTATGCTTTTATAGGGCAGGATCTTAAAATGTTTTTTTTTGGGGGGGTGTGGCATAAACATTTTACAGAACTTCAATAGTATTTTGTTGTTGTCTGCAGAGTTCTCGTACACTGAAGTACCTGAATTTGTCTAGATCGCATACAATCAAAGGTCGTTTTCTGAGGTACAAATGCAAAACTTTTACAGTGCAATTTCCTTCAAAATGTCCTTGTTTTTAAAATTTTACATATCACGAAAATATTGTTGGTAGGGATTTGGGAAATAGCTGCAAAGAGAATCCACTCAGGACTCTAATAATGCGCAACTGCCTTCAACTGCAGGAGGTAAAAGACTCATAACAAGTTTTGAGTTGTTTCATCAGTCTTGCTTGATCGATCCTTACATTGATGTTTCAGAAAGAAGTTGTGGAACTCTGTAACTCATTACTCAAAGGAAAGTTGAAATCCATTCGGCACATTGTAAGTTTTCTTTAGAGAATCTATACCCCCAAAAAAGTATAAGATTAGTTTACTCTTAATCGTCTTCTTCTTGGTTTATTCTAAATAGGATGTTTCAAATGAGAGAGGCTTAGCTTCTTCTGATGGCGTGAGATCTTACAATCTAAAGTAACTGATTGACCCTTCATTGTTTACATTTTACCAATTACTTACTTACCAACCGCTCACTTAGTTGTATTCCACAAAAAAAATGTGTGTTGTAGGTTTCCTCTTGAGAAGCTGAAAGAAAAACGATCAGATGTCACATTTGTTGCGGATTTTCCACTATCAAAAAGGTCTTCTCCATCGATTTACTATCATCTTTAAAAAGTTTTGATTAAAGGAATGAGAGAAATGAAAATGAGGGAGATATCCTGTCTTGTAAAATGCAGGTCAGGGATGCATTATCCTGTCTGCCATGAAGAAGATGGCGAAGAGCAGAGGGAGATAGAGATGTTGGAAGCTGGTTGGTCGTCTGACTCATCCTCCTCTGATTACTCATCAGAAGATGACTTGGGATGATGATACAAACCAAGATGACTTGGGAGGGGATGTTTATCTTTGATTTTAGTCAAAGCTTGAAGACATACATGTTTATTTGTTGGCAAATTATCTTCTTATTTGCAACTGAAACAAATACCAAAAACGACAAATAAAATAAAGACATACATGTATTTCCGGTTTACCATCTTGGTTCCGTTTGATCTTCTGCAGTTTGGTTCTGTGCTCTCATCATTCACTACCCCGCCCTCCGAAAGTGTGCTTGTCCTTAAGATCGATGGTTGTCTCCTCATTATTTTGGAAGACTGTCATCTATGTCTGCACCTTCCATGAGCAACAATTGGCAAGTCCAACATATGTGCCCCGGTGTATACCTTTCATCACAGATGAAACATAGACCAAGACTACGCTTACATTTTATCATACCCCAACTCAAATGTCTTGGGTGCTTTTGCGAGGCTTGGTCAAAGAATAAGAGTTAACTGAAGTACATAAGTACGTGCCACACGGGCAAACCTAGGCCATTAATCTAGTGTGTGCAGAATTATTGATAAAATAGGAAAAAGACAGAAGAAGGAATTGAACCTTCCTTGAAGTAGTTGCACAACATAGCTTTTCCATGCTGCTAACAGATTTTAACTGTTTTTTCTCATGAAATTTGAAATATAAATAACTTTTATGGGTGCACAACCTGGCTTCGCCCCTTGCAACAAATCTCCTCTGCAATTCAGAACAAGCTCAGCAATAAACTCAAAAAAAAAAAAAACCATTTCAACTTCTTGCCAACTATTTGTGTATTTTCAACCGCGAATTGTTGTTTTCACAAAAAAATAAACTATTTTATTACATTTCAAAATAAATTAACAATAAATCTCTCCAAATAACAATTCATCTACAGCATTATCTACTATATTTAAAATTCAATCTTCATATTCTGATATAATAGTAAAGAGTATTATAGCAAAACTAATGTGTGAAAACAAAGTTATATATATCATTCAAACAATATAATTTATTGTTATTGGCTGTAGATATATTTTCTTTAAATTTTATATAATTTATTATATGTTATTTGAAAAAAAAAAAGAAATAAAGTACTATTATTTTAGGGGAGAATTTTAATTTTACCACACATGTGATACCAGTTTTAAATTTACCTTTAAATGATAAACATTCTTTACTTTAATTTTGTGATGAAAAAAGTAACTAACCCTTCTAAACCATTTATAAATGTCTAAAATTATTTACTGAAGTTTATAAACTCAAACCATTCCTAAATATTAAATCTTAAACAATAATCACTAAATTCAAATGTTATGGTATTTTTGATTAAAAATATCTATGAAAAGTGGTAATTCAACTTATGCATTTCAATCAATTTCTCTTAATTATTTAGCAAAGTTTAGTTTGGACCATTTGACAATCGCAACTTTAATTTTAATCTTAAACTAGATTTCGACCCGCACAACTGTGCGGGTTTTATTTTCAGTTTTGTATGCATATATATTTATTTAGATCAGTAGTATTATACATTTTTAATTTTTAATTTTAATTATATATTTAAATATTTATAAAATTATTTCAAATACAATAGTGTATAGTTTACATGTTATAAATAATCAATTGTTTAAACTATCGTACGTATTTTTTTGCTTCTTATTATATATTTATTTTATTGTATTTGCATTTTGTTATTAAACATATTAATATGTGCATAAAAACATATTTGACAATTATTTTTTATTTAATTTATGTTAAATTTTTACCCGCCTTTCAAAACTGGATTTTATTTTAGCAGTATTTTCTATATTTATTCATTTTATCCAATATATTATTATATTTACAAAAGTGAAAGATATGTTAATTTATACATGTAATATATAGCTTGCTAATGTTAAGCTCCTCTATCATTATATTATATTTTTAAATAAATATTTTATTTTTATGAAATAAAATTTAAAAATTTATCAGTTTAATATAATTTTATCATATTAAGTTCAATATGATAAAATTAACATGATTAATTGTGATTATATAATAGATTAAAATAATATATATATTTTATTTTTCATTTTATAAAAGAAAACATAATATATTAATGAATAATAATATTTCAAAACTAATTACGGAATTAGTTAAAATAATTTATATATAATTTTGAAAATTAAAATCTTGTTAAGATCTTCTTAATATATTTTCGAAATTTAAAATATATATTTAAATTTTAAATGAAAAGATATCAATATGTGTATGTTAACCAATCCTGATTTTTAAGATTAATATATTAGAAATGATATATTATTAAACCATATGTTTAGTAATTAATGAATGGTAAGTTATTTCTAGTTAAGAGTTCATTTTTTAAAATATCACACATGAATCAAAGTTGTAACTTCTGTTTTAATATAATAGATTTGTGGGGAATTCTAGTTTACAAACAGAAAAAAAAATTATAATAGCGTAGCAGTAACTAATACGCCTAAATATATACAAAAAATTAAAATTTACTTAACTAATATAATATAAATATGTGTATAATCATAGCTTATAGATTACATATACATGTAAAGATATTCAGTTATTTTAAAAGGTATAACTGTATAGGAAAAAATAGTAAATCAAATTTAGAATACTGAAAATGAATTTAAATCAAATTTGTTTTACTATTTAAAAAATTATTAGAAAATTAAAGTAAATTATTAATAGAAACTAGCGCTAGTAGAATAACAGTATCAAAAGTTCAAAACATACATAGAGGTTGATTGTTTGTGGTTTTTCAAACAGTTTTTGGTTTTTGTTTTTTCAAAATCTATTTTTCTGCCAATCAAGATTTTGATAAAATGAATTCCCTAAAATATAGGGAAACCAATTTTTGTGATTAACTACCTATTTTCAAGCAAAAACCAAAAACCATATTTTCTTGGTTTCTCAACAACGCACGTTAGGTTTTAACTGTTTTTTTTTAATTATAATATTTGTATATTTATGTATTTATATGATAACCAATTAACGAGAAAATAATAAATGATAAAATAGTAAGTATTCCAAATAACTAGAGTTGAATAAAATACTTTACATCTAAAATACTCTACATAGGTTTTAATTTTTATTTGCAGAATAAACCAATCTACATATTTTATTGATAATATATATATACTTAATTTTTGATTTATTGATTTGGTATGTCACATTTATTTTAAAAATTACATATAAATCATATTAAAATAATTAGATAAATAACAAATAAAATTCAGAAGAACCAAATATTTACAGAATAATCAAATAACTAATACCTAAAAATATAAATCTAAATATGGCCATAAATTTACTACATTGTAATTCAATTTTTATTTAATAATATTACATAAATTTTATGCTTTTACCATATTTTATAAAAAATAAAATTATTTTAGCTATCTTAATATTATTAATAAACAATGTTTAGTATTAGTAACAAATATTTTATGTTTGTTTTGGTAATAATATTTTAATTTTATTAATTTAAATGCAAAACTAAAAACTAGAAACCAAAATCTAAAATCACCATTCATGTTTTTCCAAAAACTAAAATCTACTACAAAATCAAAAACCAAAAATAAAAATCTAAAATCTAAAAACTAAAAACTAAAAACTAAAAGCCAAAAACTAAAATCTAAAATCTAGAAACTAAGCAAACAATCATCACCATAGACTTCTTCTTCCCCAACACTTGTTGAGTCAACACAACAGCTTTCTTTCTGTACCTTTTTTCTCTTCTCATCTCATCTCAACTCTTCTTCTGTCTATCCTCCCTCCCTTTTCTGTAACTAAACGATGAGCTTATCATCTTGTTGGAGTCGCCCTAAGCAAAAATCTGTAGAAAACAAAACTCTTCCAATGATCAGTCTCACGGATCCTCCTCCGACGAGACCCGCCCAAAACCCTAACCCTAACCCTAGCTCCGTCCAGGCCGATTCGATAATCTCATCGCTCCTTTCATTTCCCTCTTCCACTCCTTTCTCCATCGCCTGCTCCTTCGATCGTGAGCTCGAGAACGCTCTCGCCTCTGCTTCAGACGACGCCTCTGTTCAGGATCGTCTCCTGAATCGAACTATCTATCTCGCGTCGGTTCTTCTAGAATCCACTAAACGACGCTTCCGCGAGAGAGCTTCTGCTCACAACGCCCTTTCGTGGGTCCTCCCTCCCGAACTCACAGTCAAGGTAATTAATCAAAATTGATTATTAGATCTTTCTACGAATCTGGGAAGTGTTTTGAGTAATATGTTAGCTTGGGTTGCTTTTTTTAGGTGTTTTCGAAGCTTGATACAAAGTCTTTGATGCAAGTGGCGGCGTGCTGCACCGTGTTTAACAAATGTGCTATGGATCGTTCCTCTTACGCCCACATCGACTTGACTACAGCTACCAGACAAGCTGATAACGAAGTTGTATGTACCATGATCCATCGTGCTGGTAAAGAACTCAGGTGCAAATTTTTAAATTTTATTTTGTGGTAACTTCTAGTATATAGCTTAGGGCTAGGACTTATTACTCGGGATCAGGATCCAATCCTAGATCTGTTCCGAGAATGGATATCCAAGATGCCCGGATCCTGATCTTGATAGGAAAATCTTGGATCGGATTCGGATATATATTGACTTTTAGACCGGATATCCAAATTTTGTAATATCTAGACATCTAGACGGATATCCGAAAGCCATAGATCTAGATATCCGGATCCCGTCTCAGTCCTAAATTATAACTTACTGCATTCAATAATGTGGGATTACTCACTCTCTTGGCTTTTGTTGATTTGAACTTTGGTCTATGTTTATGCTTTTGTAGATCCATCAAGCTTGGTCATGTTATTCGGCGATATGGACCTGAACCTAATCCAATGTGTTTTAATGGACCTTTTCTTTACTCACTCTCCTATAATTATGGTTTTCTTGGGTATGTCTCTCATCAAAATTTGTCCCCAATACAATCTCATCATGCCTTGTTATTCCCAGAATCCATTTGTTTATGGCTAATGAATGCCTTTGGGAGATAATAAAATAGAATCAAATCAAGAATAAAAATAGACTTGAAATCTCTGGCTTCACTAGTTTCATGCTCAAGAAAATATTCATTTAATCTTCTAATTTGCTGTCATCTTTTTTTTTTCCCTTTCAAATAGGAGGCGCTTGAGAAGCCTACGGCTTTACAATATCGGACCGATGAACTACAATTCATTAAGCAATGTGTTGTCAGTTTGTTCGAGTCTCACTGATCTGAGGATTGTTGGATCGTAAGTTTTCTTATTTATTTTTGAGTTTTATGGAATTTCTTCATGTTCCCTATTCCTTTGTGCAGAAGAGGTTTAATATTGTCATCTTATGTTGTTTTGTTATTTTTAAATTCTGTTAGTTCTTTGTGCGCCATGATTGATATATATATAGTCCATTTATTCTTTGTTTCATGTGGAAGCAGTTGTGTATTTACGCATCTATTTATGACCCTGTCAAAAAAATGTCGTCTGATAGAGCACCTGTGCTTAGTGAGCTCTCACCCCGTAGGTAAGTAAAAGCTTCTCCACTAAATCGCTGTGGAGCTTATTGTTTTGTTTGCTCCCAGGTTTTCTCAAGCTTGCCTAATGTGTAACAGGTACAATAGACGCGTCAGCAGGTTCACACTTGATAGAGTTGGTGACCAAGTCCCCCTACTTAACTTCTCTAACACTCGTAGGTTTTCAACTAACCAATGAAATGGCCCGAAATATTGTTGAGGTATATGGCTTCTATTTATTTTCTCTCTTTAATTGGATTACCATCTATGCTTTTACAGAAGACCAATAATGTTTTGGATGTTATCTGCAGAATTCTCGAAGACTGAAGTATCTGAATTTGTCCAGATCGCCTAAAATCAATGGTCATTTTTTGAGGTGCAAATACAAAGAAAATGTTAATAGCTCATTTTCCTTTAAAATTCGTTATTATCATAAGTTGACATAGCACAAAATATTGCTGGTGGTAGGGATTTGGGAAATAGCTGCAAAGAGAGTCCACTTAAGACTCTAATAATGCGCAACTGCGTTAAACTAGAGGAGGTAAAAGACTCATAATAACAAGTTTTGAGTTGTTAACATCAGTCTCTTGCTTGATCCTTACACTTACTGACCTTTGATGTTTCAGACAGAAGTCTTGGAACTTTGTAACTCCTTAATGAAAGGAAACTTCAAATTCATTCGTCACATTGTAAGTTTTTTTTATAGAAATTATTTATGCCAGATTTTATGGATGAAAAAGTATTTAAGCTTGGTTTACTCTAAATCGTATTCGTCTTCTTGGTTTGCTTTACTCTAATAGGATGTTTCAAGCAACAACGGCTTAGTTTCTGATGGTGGCGTGAGATCTAGATCTTACAACCCTACGTAACTGATTAACCACCCTTCATTGTTAAACATCTTACCAACGGGGCTCACTGAGTTTTGGTGTGTGTTGTAGGTTTCCTCTGGAGAAGCTGAAAGAAGAAAGACCAGATGCGACACTTGTGGCGGATTTTCCATTAGAAAGGTCTTCTCCATCCATTTATTATCGTTAGGACTTTTAAAGTAATTTGATCAGAGAATTAAAAATAATGCAGGTCAGGGAAGCGTTATCTTGTGGAAGGGGATGACGAAGAGCTGAGGGAGATAGAGATGATGGAAGCCAAGAACGATGAAGTTGATGATGATGATGATGATGACGACTCGTTTGATGATGACGATGATTGATGATTGGAGGAATTGTTAATCAATATATATCAGCACGACCCGACATATAAATGTTCTACCAAAGCTCTTTGCAACATTGCTTGTCATCAAACCTTGAGCTACATTGCTATGATGATGTTTTTTCCTCCATCTAAAACCCTAAACTCTAGTTCCCTTCTTGTTGTTTCCCTATTTTCTCATTCCCCTTTGTTTCCTGAATGCCCTTCGACTTCTATTAGCTGCTGCTCCTTTGATCAGGGGTTTGGTCAAGCTATCTATCTCCTCTGCTTCTGGTGATGATGACACAGTTCATGATTGTCTCATCGATCCTGAACTATTTTGAAGTTATTGTGTGAACTATTATTATCAGTTGGTATGTTCTGTGAAGACATGTTTTTTTTGCACTGCATATCTTCAAAACCATCAGCTACTCTTCTCCCAATCATTTCCAAATAAAATTTAAACCAAATCAACAACCAAAAGAAGAGCACAAAACCATCAGATCTCTCAAAAATGTCTGAAAATGTTTTATCACATTCATTGGCTGTGATCTAGAAGAAAAAAATATACCTCTGGTTTCCGTGCACATCTTTGTCGGCTTCAGATGGAACTTTCAAAACCATCTATTTGACCCGTTAAGCCAAATGAGGTCGGAATATGTTTTTATCCTTAAAACTTGTTAGTAAAAAATAAGGTAGATTAAAATATGATAAGTTTCAATTAGCAAAATATTTGGAAGTATTTAATAAATAGTAAGAATATATATATTTTCTCTAAAGGGATGTATTCAACCGAAGTGATTTGTATTAAAAAGACAAATCCACGGTTATTCAAACGTAGATTTTAAAAAATATTTTAAAGTTCAGTGTTATTGAACTTGACATTTCATAAAACACTCTGAAATCCACTGTTATTGAACAAAATTTAAGTTGAAATTTTTAGAGTACTTTAAGTATTTCTAGAATGTTTGAGGGGAGTTTTTTAGTCATAAAAATAAAAATTCATATCTCAATGTTTTGGATGAGATTCTACAATGCATAGGTGAATTGAAAATATTATTAGTTGTTTAACCAATAGAAAACATTATGGATTAACATTTTGTCATGCAATTAGAAGTACCTAAACTATTAGGGGTGTATTGAAACTATAATTTTAAAAGGTTTTAGAGTTATTTTAAAATTCCCTGTTATTCAACTAAATATTCTAAAAATTCTTTTCAAATCACCTGTTATTGAACATGAAATTTATGTAAAATCATTAGAAACACTTGTAAATTTCCTGTTATTCAATTAATCATTCACAACATTTATATCAAATCCACTGTTATTAAAAGGTAAACATTATATTGAAAGAAAAAGCTATGAATTGGATTTTGGGATACTTTGCACTAATTCCAGTTATAAATTGTCGCTATAAAACTCCTACCTCTCCATGTATTATTTGGGGAGACTTCAAAATAAAAATAAAAACATCTAACAATGAAAAAGAAAAAATATACAGACGACAATTGACGGCTACGTTGCATCTATCTATCCCACAAACAAAAAAATCTAACCCTTGAGACTATTGTTCAATGCGTATGAATTGTAGCTTTGTCCATAAAGCTTCTTACTTTATTATATATTCATCACTATTATGTTCATCTTCTTCATCTATTAATTCTCATGCGATGGCTCCTGATGAAGATGACATAAGATGCGGAACCCAGAACTTTATCACTGATCCTCAAGGAGTTCTTAAATCATGGAATATTGCAAACACCACTATTGGGTTTGCAATTTTGTGAGCGTGTCTTGTTGAAACAATCAGGAGAACATAATAGACAAAAAAAAAGAGAAGTAGATTAACTTAAGGAGTTAGTAGTTTGGTGAGACTTAGTAGCCATAAGCTTGCTCAAGTTTCTTTGTCTCAGAAACCTTTGGTTAAGGTTAAACATGGGGACTTGATGGCTGCAACTAATGGTTTCAGTTCTGAGAATGTTATCTTTTACACTAAGACATGGCAAACGTATAAGCCGCTTCTTCTTGATGGCTCGGCACTTGCGGTGAAGCACTTGAACACATGTAATCTAGGGGAGAATAAATTTTGGTATGAGATGAACCAGTTGTGGGAGCTGCGTCATCTAACTTAGCGTCACTTCTTGGTTTATGCGTTGTGGAAGAAGAGAAGCTTATTCTTTATAACTACATGTCTAATGAGTCGCTGCACAGCTCACCATGGATGTAGCCATCCTATGGAGAGACCTTGAACTATAGTATCAATTTAGTCCTCTCTCGTTATCTGTCATATGACTGAGGTCTTCAGGTATCTGTCTTGATATACAAAGAGACTGAGATATTCTTATTGTTTTCACCTGAGCTTCTTTCCTCTGTTTTATCATTGCTTCACATCAAATCCATTGGGATTATAAAAGTAAGTCTACATGCTGTTGTTGCTCTAAGTATGTAATTTTGGTTTTCTCATGCGTTTTCGTGCATCTCCAGGCTGTTTTGGATCTTGTGAAAGTTTTTTGTCTCTCCTGGTTGTCTGTTTCAAGACATCACTTTAAATCAAAGTTAACAAGATATTAGTGGATTTAACTTTAGTTTACTTCTCCTCCCTCAAAAGTGATGATTGACTTATGAAATATGTGCATTTAGGTAACTATCATAGTTGAGATTAGGATAAGAAATTATGGCACCCGAGTTTACCAAACGCATTGATAGAAAGACTTGTAAGCAAATCACCTAAATAACTCTGAATTTTTAGAAAATAGTTTACCAAATCACCTATAGATTTTATTTAAAATTTTAAACTCTAACTGAAATCAATCAAATAACTTCAAAACTCACCTAAATCCCACCAAAATTAAAACATTCTACAACTCCTTAAAATACTCAGTCCAATACACCCCCCTTAATACTTTATGCAGTTTGATACATAAAAATATATGTGTATGATAAAGATCATGTTTCTCAATTGTGTGAATAATTGTTTATGAAAATAACGTGTACTACATGTTTAATATACATGAAAAAACATAATCATTAATAATTTTTTGTAATCATTTCTGTTATAAAATATTCAATATCAGATATAGTCTAGTTTTTTTTTAATAAATAAATTTCACTTTAGATCTGTAGTTATAGTAACAAAGTTTTCGAAAAAATAAATATGCATATAGCCCTAAATTATAATTTTCTGCATATAACAAATTAATTACATTATTATAATTCTATAAGATTTATAGTAAAATTAAAAAAAACTAAATATATAACTTTACATCAAATAAGAGAAAATTCATTCAAATTTGTTCTTTTTCAAATTAATTGCTCCTCACTTTTCAGTAACAATAAATAATTTTTTTATAAACTTATTCATTTTTAAATAATTTTTCGAATTCACTATTTTGATGATATATTTCCATTATAACAATTTAACTAAAAACTAATTGTAAAAAACATAGTAAAAAAAAGTAATAAGATGATGCATAAAACTTTACTTTTTTTACCAAACACATAAAGAACATATATTTTTACAAGTTATTTGGAAGACATCAAAATATTAAAAGGAAGTTTTAATCACTCAGAGCTCATTCATATACCCCGGACGTTGAGTAAAAGGACGGACAGTCTTGCATGGAGTGTCAGACATCAATCATCGTTTATCATTCATATGGATATCGAGCTACCGGTGTGGTTTGTAGAATCTTAGTTGAGTCTGTTTTTTTTGTTGATGTAAAAAACATATAAAATAGTTTATAATACAAAGAATAGTAGTAAAATGATATTTATATTAATCGAATAAAAAGAGACACCTACTAATATTAAAATAATAAAAATAAATAAATAAATTTTAAAATTTTCTACAAATACTACTTGTCTCTTTTTATTTTTGTTCTTCCTGTCTTTGCATTTGTTGTCGGAAGTTTACTAAAAGAAAAATAAAATCCAAGTATTAAGTTACACATATAATAAATCTTCCAAACATAATATAAAGTATATTTAATTTATAATTTATTTATGAATCTTTAAACATTAAGAAGAATATTGAATTTCTCTTTTTTATTTTTATCTCAGATAAATAAGTTTCATCCATAATTAAATGCACATCTTTGAAAATATCTTTCAATTCTTGTTCATGTGAGTTCATTTTGAACTGTCAACATCGGTTATTAGATAAACTTTATGATAACACAAATAATATGTACATATTATTATATTTTTAGTATATAAGTCTTACTTACTTCAGTAGTTGCTCCAATTAGTTCTGTATTATCTTAATCAAATATAACAAAAATTGAAAAATTATTTCGATCATATATTATTACTTTAATTTTGAAACTAAAGAAACTGATTTAGTTTTAAAATTTAATAATATATTAATGTATATTGATATATTTATTTCCTTGTAACTATATATTAGTTTCTAACTTATAGATTAATATAAATATAGATAAACATATATTAATAATATAAAAATTCTCTTTTTGTTAGTGTTGGTTAATTATGTTTATACAAACTATGAGAAATAATACATAAATGTAGCTACAACTAACAATTCTACATAATTTATGAAGATATATGTCTAATTACACTACCATGTGTTTTTATAAGATCTACACCAGACGGTATTATTTTCACAAACCTGAAAATATCCTATAGTTTTTTTCTTCACCACCTTCTATGAAACTCGAAACTCATAACATATTGTGTAAAACCATTAATCTTAGTCACACATAGACGGACCAATGAGGCTTCCATAGAAAATTAGTTAATTACTTAGTTAATCATAGGAAAATAAGAAGATTATTTTTACAACTATATTTTGTTTAGAATTCTAAAAAATCAAGATATTTAGATTTATTATTAAACTGTTTGTTGTATTATTAGGATTTTATCATTCGTTTTAAATATTATTACTACTATTTTTCTTTTATAAATCTCTTTGTTCATGATTTAAAAAAGGGAAAATTAAAATTTCTTGAAAATAAAAATTATTTTCATAAGCTTTTACAATTTTAATTTTGGATTTAAAAAGGAAAATACTATTAATTTCTATTTGTATGGAAATTTTTTATTTACAATAATGATTTCTCAAAAAAGGAAATATACTATTAAATATTGTTTATATGAAAACTTTTATTTAACACAAAAAGAAAAATTATAATTTCTTGAAAATAAAAAATATTTTCATTTTGAATTTAAAAAGGAAAATTACTATTAGTTTACTATTTGTATGGAAATTGTTTTATTTACAATACTTCTTATCAAAAAAGAAAAATTACTACTAAATAATTATTCTATGAAATTTTTTTATTTTAACACGTCATATTCATAAAAATAAAATTGTCTTGTGTCACAGTCATTTTAATTACTAACTTTGAAGAACCAAACTTTATATAATAAAATTAATAAAGATGAAATTTATTTATGGTACCATAATTTAAAAGTCCAAAATATCATGGCCTAATGGTAAACACGGACTCTTTCTTGAACTCATGTTGCAATTTAAATCCTACTAGAAGAGCTACCTCGTGATGTTTTTTATACCATATGTATTCATATTTTAAGATCTATTTACATAACCAAAAAAAGATTTATCCGTTGACTGCACTTCTCATTAAGAATTAATTTGGACACTTTCATAAGTCTGAGATATTTTCAGGTTAAAAAAAAGTTATACCATAAATATATAGATTTTAGGGTGTTTATTTTTTTAAAATATTAATGTATCAGGCTTAATATTTATATGATAAATATAATTATGTATAGTTATGTTTTTAAAAATATTTTACCTAGAAGTAAGTTACATCAAAAATTATGATTCTAATTTAATAATATAAATATTATATTATATATTATATTATAAATATATAAGATCAATCCGTCTATTTACATCAATGCGTATATCACCGTGTGATCGACATATTTGGAAACTTTTATGTAACATAAAGTGGGCAGAATATTTTGATATTATAATGGAATATTTCTTCTTTATTGTTCTTTTTTAAAAGCTAGTGGCACAATCTGTAATATTAATAGATAATTAAGGGAGTGTAGATATATATATACCTAGGGGTAAGCGTTCGGGTATCCATTCGGATTCGGTTCGGGTCTATTCGGGTTTCAGGTTTTCGGGATCAAAGATTTCAGCTCCTTCAGGTATTTCTAAATTTTGGTTCGGGTTCGGTTCGGATCCTTGCGGGTTCGGTTCGGGTTCGGATAACCCATTTAAATTATTTTAAAAAATTTAAAATTCATCTATACTATTAAAAGGGAAACAGTCTTGAAAAGTCGATTTATATAAGTTGTTTTGGACCCTTTCATTTTTTTAGTCCAACCTATTACGTATAACAAATTCTTTTAACTAACATATTTTATAGCAACTTAATAAGATTCTCCTTCATTTATATAAAGCCTATTACTGTTATTGACTTTAACTGTTACTATAATCTAAACCGTTGACTTCTAACATTTTAAATATGTGCGTAAGAAAGATTTGTATAAACTACTGTTTTTATTACTAATGTTTATATAATTTTTTTGTATCGAATGATGGTGTAGAATTAATTTAAAACAACATTGTACTTCATCTATACTATTAAAAGGGAATCACTACCAAAAAATTTACTTAAAAAAAATGGCTGAATCCTTTTACTAACTAATTATTTTTCGTCCAACTATTTGAAAAATTGATTTGCGGATGCGGGTTATGAGTTTTTTTATGCGGGCTTAGTATGAGTTGGTAGATTTTGGATCCCGGCTACCCGTCGACCCGCAAATTATTTTAAAAAAGTAAAAATTTAAAAAGTAAATACTTTTTTAAATACAAGAATTTAAAAATAATAATTTAAAATTTAAGTCATGTATAAATGTTTTATTATAAATATACTTTTATTGTAATTAATTAAATAATGATTTCTAAAATATGTATATAACCCACAGATAACCACAAAATTAAGCGGAGCGGATGCATGTACAATATTATTTTTTTGTAGGTTGTGCGGGTCATATTTTTAACCAAAACAAAGTTGAATATCCGCGGGTTGGCGGGTCAGCGAGGCGAGTTCGACCCGCAACTCAGCCTTAACCGTGCGTATACCGGATTAATTTTTAAATTACAATATATTTTGATCTAAATTTATACACAAATATGATTACAAAAATACAAATATAATCAGAAAGAAAAAACAAATATAAAAAATTAAATTTAAAATAAAAGAATATACCCGCCCTTTTAAGGGCGGGTCAAAATCTAGTTATATACTTTAAACTTCACGAAATTTATAAACAAAATAATATATTACATATAAATTTGAATAACATGTGTCAAAATACCAAACCTTAACATATAAATTGGTTTAATTTGAATATTTGGAATGAGAATCAATATATATTTTAAATATTATTGGTGTTTTGAGTATACTTTAACTATTTAGACATGTACTTTTGACTATTTATATATAGTTTTCAAGTATTTTTGGACAATTTAAAAGTATCATATATTTTTTGGATGCCTTTTAATATACATTAAATCTAAAATTTGTTTATATATATAGGTATATTAATCTATTTCGGATACATTCAGGTACCCGAAATATTTCGGTTCGGATCGGGTCCGGGTTCGGTTCTTTAAATACCAAAAATTTGAACCCGTTCGGATTTTTTATCAATTTCGATTCGGATTTAGTACTACTTTTTCGGATCGGATTCGGTTCGGTTTTTCGGGTTCGGTCTTTTTGCCCAGCCCTATATATACTCAACAATCTCGATTTATACTCTTTCAACGTTCGGCTTCCTGGATTCTCCAACTAGCCCCGCCCAAAACCCTAGTTCCCTACAAGCTGGTTCGATTATCTCATCTCTCCTCTCGTTTCCAGATACCTCTCCGATCTCCATCGCCTCCTCTTTCCATGGGGAGCTCGAAGAAGCTCTCGCATCTGCTTCCGATGACGCGTCTGTTCAGGAATGTCTCGTGGATCGAACACTCCAGCTCGTATCTCTTCTTCAAGAATCCACTAAACAATCCTCCCGCAAGCGAGCTAAGGTTCACAACTCCAGTTCCTGGTTCCTCCCTCCCGAACTCACCGTCAAGGTAAAATCAGATTGATCAGAGCTGTAACATCCCTATCATGGGCCCTTGAGGTCTTTAATCAAATCGGGCTTCTCTACGGCCCATATCCCGAAAACCCTAAGATCACCAGCCCCACTCCTTATAAAAAGAACTGCAGCCTCTCCTTTTGTCTCATTCACAAATCGAGAAGCGAAGCTCTGCAGAGATTCCCGGAGACTGGAAGCCCTAGCCGTCGCATCTTCTTCTCTTCTCTTCCTTCTCTCTTCCGCGCGCCGCCTCCCCTTTCTCTCTCTTCGCCGTTCGCCTCTCTCTTTCTCTCTCTCGCCGGCGGACGAGTGGTGGTGGTCGTGGTGGTGATCGCCGGTGGTGGTGGTGGTGGTGTAGCTGATCAATCGGGTGTTTCAGATCTCATCTTCTCTCGTTTCTTCAGATCTAAGTTAAGGTGAGGTGTCTTGAACCCATCTTGCTCCCTTGATCTTTATATTGCCTATGTTGGATCTAGGATTGACTAGATCTTGTGTGAAAGCTAGGGTGTTAGATCATGATGAAAGCTAGGGTGTTAGATGAATGATCATGATGCATAAGAACCTTCACACTGTTAAATGGGACTTAATGGACTGCCTTGTGTTGATGTGGTTATTATTGATGTGGATGTTTGTGTGAATGGTTTGTGTCCCATGTGTTGATATGTGAATGGAAGCTAGGTTGCTAGAGAAAGTAGTTGCATTGTACTAAGTGTTGTGATGGTATCTTGAGCAGTGTATGTTATATAAAGGTTGGTTGCTAAGTGATAATGAATAACATGTGAAGTATGGAGTAAGAGACTAAGTGAATGTGAAATGAGTTATGAAGTTGAGAATAGTTAAGGGTGTTCATGAGTATGAGTCTATGTGTTAAAGTATGTGAAAGTGGAAGTGAAAGTGAATGATAAAGTAGAAGAGGATGAGAAAAGTGAAAGTGGTTAAGAACGAGAATGAGTTTGAGAATGTGAAAGAGGAATGTCAATGAATTTGCTTGTAGTCCTGTTTGGACCACCGAGAACGGGTGGGCGTCTAGAGTCTAAGATGTGTTGTGACCCGTGGGACAGTAGCCTAACACGAGGTACCCACGGGATGTGATGTGATGTGACCCTTGGGACAGTAGCCTAACACGAGGTACCCACGGGAAGTAATGTGGATTGCCTACCGCGAGATGCGGGATATAAGAAGATGTGGCGCCTAGGATCGAGTCGAGTCAATGCCGAGTCGTGGCATAATTATGACTATTACGACCGGGTGGCGGACAGTGCCGATGGGCCAACGAACTGCAACTCGGATAGTCATTTAGGAAGCTGAGGGGGGGACGGTTACCCGAGAGAAGGGCGCCCCTTTCAGGATAGGCTGGAACGGGTAAAGAGATCTGTAAACGGCTATAGGTCCTAAGTCTAGGTGGTTGGAGTCAGTTTGCTCTTGTGGCGGTTGTCGAGTCGGTCTTTTCCTTTATTGTGTGTTGTGTAGAAACGACTGAGTTCGTTGTATTGATTGACTGCTAGGTTGCTAGAAATGATGTTGTTATGAGGTACTTTATTTTGCCTGGTGGATTGTAGTGATTGGTTAGTCCTGACTCCCGCATAGAGTAGTGTAGAGTGTCTTGCGGGCAAGCTGGACTAGAGCCACTTCACTGAGTAATTCAATTGCTCACCCCTCCCATCTCCATTTCCCTTGCGCAGGACTGTAAATAGAAGTAAATGGATACGGCTGGATCGGAATTTCAAAGAAAGCAATGCGTCCGTCGACTCTTGGGACCAGTAACGGACACGGCGGGTTGCCTTAAAGGGGTATACGCGTGTCCATAACTCCCTTTCGTTGACTCCGGTCGGACGCCGGGGGACAGGGATGTTACAAGAGCTTTCAGGAGAGATGGAGTTTGATGATACGTTATTTGAACTGTTCCAGGTGTTTTCGATGCTTGATACCAAGTCTAATGCACGCGGCTTCGTGCTGCACCATGTTCAACAAATGTGCGATGGACCGTTTTTCTTACGTTCACGTGGACTTGACTACCGCTACTAAACAAGTTGAGAGTAAGGTTGTGTGTACTATGATCCATAGGGCTGGAAAAGAACTCAGGTAAACAACAACTTTGTAACATGTGTGGAATCATTTGTTCGCTTTTTGTATATGATTTTGGTCTTTTTTATATTTATGCTTGTAGATCCCTCAAGCTTGGCAGTCTTGATCGCCCATATCCGTCTCTTTGTGATCTATATTTGGTTAACGGACCTTTTCTTTCCAGACTATCCCGTAATCCTGATTTTTTTGGGTATGGCTTGCTTGATTATCCGTTTTTAAATTTAATCCTATTATTTTATATGCCCCCCTTGCCCTACATATGCTGTTAAATGGATGTTGTTGTCAGTAGTCAAGTTATTTCTTCTTTAATCTTTATAAACAAATACTATAAAATAAATGTTGGTTTTCGGATCCACAGTATGGGTTAAATAACTATAGCAGGGAAGATATGGGTTAAATAACTATAGCAGGGAAGATATCCCAATACATTCTCATTTAATCTTCTTATTTGGTATTATTATACTTTTCCATTCAACCAGGAGTCGCTTGAAAAGCCTAGGGCTTTACAATATCAGCTCGATGAACCGTAGTTACTCCTTCGAGGTGTTGTCAGTTTGTTCGAATCTCACTGATCTGAGGATTGTTGGATTGTAAGTTGTCTTAGAGTGCCTACTTATTTATTTTAGGACACACATACTTTTTTTTTTGCCTTATTCTGTGATTGATGTTACAGTAACAATCCGTATATGCATCTCTTTAAGATTCTGACAGAAAGATGTCGTCTGTTAGAGCACCTTTGCATAGAGGCCTATCAACTCCTAAGCAAAACTTCTCCGTTAATCCGTTCTTGAGCTTATTGTTTTGTTTACTCCTAAGCTTCCTCAAGCTTACCCGATGTGTAACAGGCACTATAGACACTGTAGAAGGTTCACACTTGATAAAGTTTGTGACCAACTCCCCCAACTTAACTTCTCTAAGGCTCATTCGTTTTCGAATAAACGATGAAGTGGCACGTATTCTTGCTCAGGTATGTCTTCTGCTCGATTATACTGCTATTTTCTCTTTCTTTTATTGGACACCATCTATGATTTTGCAGTGGTGGATCTCAAAAGTTGGGGGCTATAAACATTTTTAAGAACTTTTTGTAAAAAAATTTAAAATAATTTGAAAAATTCAAACAATTTTGTGGGTCAAAACCAATTTTTCATTGGCTTGGCCCAAACCCGGCTTTAAGATTCTACAGAACTTCAATAGTATTTTGATGTTGTCTGCAGAGTTCTCGTACACTGGAGTACCTGAATTTGTCTGATCGCCAACAATCAAAGGTCGTTTTCTGAGGTGCAAATGCAAAAAATTTACAGTGCAATTTCCTCCAAATGTCCTTATTTTAAAATTTTCATATAAGACAAAAATATTGTTGGTAGGGATGTAAGAAGTAGCTGCAAGGAGAGTCCACTCAAGACTCTAATAATGCGCAACTGCCTTAACCTGCAGGAGGTAAAAAGACTCATAACACATTTTGAGATGTTTCATCAGGTCTTGCTTGATCGATCCTTACATTGATGTTTCAGAAAGAAGTGTTGGAACTCTGTAACTCATTAATCAAAGGAAACTTCAAATCCATTCGGCACATTGTAAGTCTTTTTATAGAGAATCAATGCCCCCCCCCCCCAAAGAAGTATAAGCTTGGTTTATTCTAATCTTCGTCTTCGTGGTTTATTCTAATAGGATGTCTCAAATAAGAGAGGCTTAGTTTCTGATAATGGCCAGAGATCTTACAAACCAAAGTAACTGATTGACCCTTCATTGTTTACATCTTACAAACAGTTGTATTCCAAAAAAAAATTGTTGTGTCTTGTAGGTTTCCACTAGAGAAGCTGAAAGAAGAAAGATCAGATGTCACCCTTGTGGCGGATTTTCCAGCAGCACCATGGTCTCTTCTCCATCGACTACTATCATCTTAAAAAGGTTTGATTAAAGGAATCAGAGAAATGAAAATGAGGGGGTTTGTGTCTTGTAAAATGCAGGTCAGTGAAGAAATATCCTGTCTGCCATGAAGAAGATGACGAAGAGCTGAGGGAGATAGATGAAAAACCAAGAGCACAGATGTATATCATAAAGCTTCAAATCAAAACCTTTATTAGAAGTTCTTTAAACAAATTACACCTAATCTGTTTAATCAGTTTTACTTGACTTCACAACCTGTGAATCAACACTGAACAACTCCTAAAACACTTGAGAACCAGAACGAGATCAATCTCTCTTCTTCTCAAAAACACACCACTTTTCTCTCAATAAAAACGTCCCTAACCAAGACTCAGACTCGTCTACTATATACCTAGCCGATCTGATCTTGTTACAAGATAACTATCAATCTAACATCTCATTCCCTAGAATCTCTCAACAGGAATATCTTCACTTGACGTTTATCTTGACTTGTGATATTTATCTCCACATAGATTAATCTCCCAGAGCCACGTCATCCTTCAGTTATCAGAGTAAACCCGCCATTCCTTCAAAAACTTGACCAACATTGTTTCGGCTGAACACTTCTGCAGTTTCCAAGTCTCAACAATCTCCCCCTTTTTAAGTGTCTGTGATAACCAAGTACCTGTGATCAAAACCATCCACAAGCACACAATATCCAAGAAGACAAACAAGTACTGATCCAAGCACACATTCAAATATCATGAAAACACAATAATTATGTCAGTACATAGCCGAGTTCAAAGACATGCCGAGTACATGAAAAAACAACTCCCCCACAACAAGTGAAAGCCTAGATGCAATCTCCCCCACAACAAGTTAATCCTAAACTCTAAAACTCATCGCTTTGACTGCTAGCCTCTGCTGCCCCATCTTCTTCTCCATCGTCACCTAGACTAGGCGGTAAATCACCATATGCTCCCCCTGCTTGGTAGCATAGACACTTAAAAACAACCAAAATCAGCATAAACCTGACAATAGAGAGAGAAACACTTACTTGCAGCCCTGTACGCAATTCTGTCGACAAGACGATTCACACGTCCTACATCTGCAGTGTATGAATAGCGACGAGAAGGACCTGTGCCCGGAGGGTTCTTAGCTACTCCCTGTTTTTTGTCCAAAACCATCTTGAAAGGTTTTTGAGGAGCTGAGTCTTCGTCACGTGCTGGAATCGGAAACTGAGCATCAAGAACATGTTGAATGAGATTCGGAAACATCAACTTGTTAGACTCGCCAGTGATTGCCTGTTGTCCGAGATCATAGATCTGATCAAACACCATGACTCCAAAGTCAAATGGCCTGCCGGAAACCATCATATGAATGAATTTGAGGCGCTCTATGGTCAAGGTTGAACGGTTTGCAGTAGGCATCCAGTTGTAGACACAGAATTTGAACAAAATGTTCATTGTAGGAATCACATCAAGCATGCTCAGATTTCCCCACTTCTTCTTCTTTCCACCCGTGATAGTGTTGGTAGCATCATTTAGATTCTCTGTTAACCATGGCTTGCGAGGAAAGTCACCATCTTGATCCGGAGTTTTAAAGATTCGATTGATCTGAGATGGAGAAAACTCATACATGTGAGATCTGACAAACACCCAAGTCGTTCCATCTCGCTTTATCATGTTACCAAGATTCGCATAGAACTCCAACACAACTTCATTCGTGTAGTTCGGGACATCCATAACCGTGTACATCAACTGAGCCTTTTCAATGATCTTTCTAGCTTCTAACAGATCGGAATCAACCTCAGGCAGGAATCGCTGAATTAACACGGTTCTAGAAGTCAGATGCTCATACCTAGCACTTGCAGCTGCCGTATAGAAGGTTGCACTGAACGGTCGACGCTTCATGGTTCGAATCCCAGAAGATGCTGCAAGCTTAGCCTGGTGTTGAGTTCTGATGTTCTCAATCCGCAGCTCCAAATCCTCATACACGAACTCCTCTTCTCCGACAGTCTCCACCAATTCAGGTTCCACATCTTCACTTTCAGCCGCAATCTCTTCATCTCCACCATCCTCGCCTAGGAGATCTTGCTGCATGTTGGTCTCTTGACCCGAATTCTCTTGTTGCATGATGTCATCTTGGTCGAACCCTTCTCGAATGGCCTCATCTTCGCTGTCTGCGACTTCATCATGTTGAAATTCAGCCATTGAATGAGCGACAACCTC
>NC_079513.1:1646505-1671470 GCF_000801105.2 Raphanus sativus | reverse complement strand
AAACCCTAAACCCTAAACCCTAAACCCTAAACCCTAACCCTAAACCCTAAACCCTAAAACCCTAAACCCTAAACCCTAAACCCTAAACCCTATAATGTTAATTATAGTAATCTAATTAGTATGTGAAATTTTAATAAACTAAATATTAAAAACTTAGAATGATGATTTCTATATACCATGAAAGATAGTTTAGAAACACATTAATTAAAATGTCGAATATGGTTTGAAAATTTTAAACAAAATTAAAGAGTATAAACTTCAGTATATATAAAATTTACCGAAAATTCATTATTTAGAAGGGATTAACTTACGGATTTTGGAAAATTTACAAAAAATATGAAAAATCTGGCTTTAGTGTATAGTGTCATCGAGAACTAACATAAGATGATGGTCAAAGAGTTTAGAACCTTTGTAGTCTTTTATTTCTCTAGATAATGAAGATTTTATAATGCTAATTCCATTGATATAGATAATATATGAATTTTACCAAAACTAAATATTAAAAAATTAGAATGATTCCTATATACCGTGAAAGATAGTTTCAATACATTAATTATAGTGTAGAATTTGGTTTAAAATTTTTAAACAAAAGTGAAGAGTATATCTTCAGTATATAGAGCATTTATCGAAAACTTATTATTTTAGAAGAGGTTAACCCATGGATTTTAGAAAAATTTCAAAAATATTAAAATATGGTTTTAGTGTATAGTTTATTCCAGCACTAACATAATATAATGGTCAAAGAGTTTAGCACCTCTGTTGTCTTAGTTTCTCTAGATAATGAAGATTTTTAATGTTAATTCCAGTAATCTAATTAGTATGTGAATTTTAGTAAACTAATATAAAAAAATAGAATGATTCCTATATACCATAATATAGTTTAGAATATATTAATTCAAATATCAAATGTGGTTTGAAATTTTTAAACAAAAGTAAAGAGTATAAATTCAGAATATAGAGCATTTACCGAAAACTCATTATTTTAGAAGGGTTTAACCCAAGGATTTTGGAAATTTTCAACAATATGAAAATCTGGCTTTAGTGTATATTTTCATCGAGAACCAACATAAGATGATGGTCAAAGAGTTTAGAACCTCTGTTGTCTATGTTTCTCTAGATAATGAAGATTTTATAATGCTAATTCAAATTATATCCTATGCAGTATATGAAATTTTACCAAACTAAATTTTTAAAAATTTGAATGATTCTTCACTACCATAAAAGATAGTTTAGAATACATAAAATCAAATGTCGAATGTGGTTTGAAAGTTTTAAACAAAAGTGAAGAGTATAAACTTCAGTATATAGATCATTTACCGAAAACTCATTATCTTAGAAGGGGGTTAACCTACGGATTTTGTAAAAATTTCAAAAATATGAAAATCTGGTTTTAGTGTATAGTTTCATAAAGCAGTAACATAAGATGATGACCAAAGAGTTTAGAACCTCTGTTGTCTCTATTTCTCTAGATAATGGAGATTTTATAATGCTAATTCCACTAATTTAGGCAGTATATGAAATTTTAGTAAACTAAATATTAAAAACTTAGAATGATTCCTATATACCATGAAATATAGTTTAGAACACATTAATTAAATTTGTTGAATATGGTTTGAAATTTTTAAACAAAAGTAAAGAGTATAAACTTCAGTATATATAAAATTTACCGAAAACTCATTATTTTAGAAGGGGTCAACCTACGGATTTTAGAAAATTTTCAAAAATATGAAAATCTGGCTTTATTGATCATTTTGAACTAAAAGAAAACTTTTTGGTGGAATAGTCACGCTATGTATAATATCTTCGCTCTCAATAATTACAGACAAGTCTATATAACATAGAAAGGCAGGATGCCCGTGACGTGTACGTGTAGGATGAACCAAATCCGTGTATAGTGTCATCGAGAACTAACATAAGATGATGGCCAAAGAGTTTAGAACCTCTGTTGTCTCCGTTTCTCTAGATAATTAAGATTTTATAAGACTAATTTCGCTATCCAAGACAGATATGAAATTTTACCAAACTAAATTTTAAAAAATTTGAATGATTTCTATATACCATAAAAGATAGTTTAGAATACATTAATTCAAATATCTAATGTGGTTTGAAATTTGTAAACAAAAGAAAGAGTATAAACTTAAGTATATAGAGGATTTACCGAAAACCAATATTTTTGAAGGAGTTACCCACGGATTTTGAAAAAAAAATTCAAAAATATGAAATCAGGTTTTAGTGCATAGTTTCATCTAGCACCGACTTAAGATGATGGTCAAAGAGTTTAGAACCTTTGTAGTCTCTGTTTCTCTAGATAATGAAGATTTTATAATACTAATTCCATTGATGTAGATAATATATGAAATTTTACCAAACTAAATATTAAAAAATTAGAATGATTCCTATGTACCATGAAAGATAGTTCAGAATACATTAATTATAATGTATAATGTGGTTTAATTTTTTAAGCAAAAGTGAAGAGTATAAACTTCAGTATATAGAGCATTTACGGAAAATTATTATTTTAGAAGGGGTTAACCTACGGATTTTGGAAAAAAATTCGAAAATATGAAAATCTGGTTTTGATGTATATTTTTATTCCAGCACTAACATAATATGATAGTCAAAGAGTTTAACACCTCTGTTGTCTTAGTTTCTCTAGATAATGAAGATTTTATAATACTAATTCGAGTAATCTAATTAGTATGTGAAACTTTAGTAAACTAAAATATTAAAAAATAGAATAATTCCTATATACCATAAAAGATAATTTAGAATACATTAAATCAAATGTCGAATGTGGTTTGAAATTTTTTAACAAAAGTAAAGAGTATAAACTTCAGAATATAGAGCATTTACCGAAAACTCATTATTTTAGACAGGATTTTGGAAAATTTTCAAAAATATGAAAATATAGCTTTAGTGTATATTTTCATCGAGAACTAACATAAGATAATGGTCAAAGAGTTTAGAACCTCTATTGTCTCCGTTTCTCTAGATAATGATGATTCTATAATGCTAATTCCACTATCATAGGCAATATATGAAATTTTACCAAACTAATATTAAAAAATTAGGGTGATTCCTATATACCTTGAAAGATAGTTTAGAATAAATTAATATCAAATGTAGAATGTGGTTTAAAAATTTTAAACTAAGGTGAAGATTATAAACTTTAGTATATAGAATATTTACCGAAAACTCATTATTTTAGAAGGGGTTAACCCACGGATTTTGGAAAAATTTTCAAAATATGAAAATCTTTTTTTAATGTATAGTTTCATTTAGAAGTAACATAATATGATGGTCAAAGAGTTTAGAACCTCTGTTGTCTCCGTTTCTCTAGATAATGAAGATTTTATAATGCTAATTCCAATAGTCTAGGTAGTATATGAAATTTTAGTAAACTAAATATTAAAAATTAGAATGATTAATATATACCATAAAAGATAGTTTAGAATAAATTAATTCAAATGTAGAATGTGGTTTGAAATTTTTTAACTAAAGGGAAGAGTATAAACTTCAGTATATAGAGTATTTACCGAAAACTCATTATTTTAGAAGGGGTTAACCCATGGATTTTGGAAAATTTTCAAAATATGAAATCTGGTTTTAGTGTATAGTTTCATCGAGCAGTAACATAAGATGATGGTCAAAGAGTTTAGAACCTATGTTGTCTCTATTTCTCTAGATAATGAAGATTTTATAATGCTAATTCCACTAGTTTAGGCAGTATATGAAATTTTAGTAAACTAAATATTAAAAAATTAGAATGATTCCTATATACCATGAAATATAGTTTACAATACATTAATTCAAATGTAGAATGTGGTTTGAAATTTTTAAACTAAAGAGAAGAGTATAAACTTCAGTAGAGTATTTACCGAAAACTCATTATTTTAGAAGGGGTTAACCCACGGATTTTGGAAATTTTTTAAAAATATGAAAATCTGGTTTTAATGCATAGTTTCATCGAGCAGTAACATAAGATGATGGTCAAAGAGTTTAGAACCTCTGTTGTCTCCATTTCTCTAGATAATGAAGATTTTATAATGCTAATTCAGCTAATCTAGGCAATATATGAAATTTTAATAAACTAAATATTAAAAAATTAGAATGATTTATATATACCATGAAAGATAGTTTACAATACATTAATTCAAATGTATATTATGGTTTGAAATTTTTAAACTAAAGTGAAGAGTATAAATTTCAGTATATAGAGTATTTACCGAAAACTCATTATTTTAGAAGGGGTTAACCCACAGATTTTGGAAAATTTACAAAAATAAGAAATTCTGGTTTTAGTGTATTGTTTCATCAAGAAGTAACATAAGATGATGGTCAAAGAGTTTAGAACCTCTGTTTTCTCCATTTCTTGAGATAATGAAGATTTTATAATGCTAATTCCACTAGTTTAGGCAGTATGTGAAACTTTAGTAAACTAAAATATTAAAAAATAGAATAATTCCTATATACCATAAAAGATAATTTAGAATACATTAAATCAAATGTCGAATGTGGTTTGAAATTTTTAAACTAAAGTGAAGAGTATAAGCTTCAGTATATAGAGCATTTACCGAAAACTCATTATTTTAGAAGGGTTAACCCACGAATTTTGGAAAAATTTCAAAATATTTAAATATGGTTTTAATGTATAGTTCATCGAGCACTAACATAAGATGATAGTCAAAGAGTTAGAACCCATGTTGTCTTCGTTGCTTAAGATAATGAAGATTTTATAATGCTAAATTCACTAATCTATGCAGTATATGAAATTTTTACTAAACTAAATATTAAAAATTTAGAATGATTCCTATATACTTTGAAAGATAGTTTAGAATAAATTAATATCAAATGTAGAATGTGGTTTGAAATTTTTAAACTAAAGTGAAGAGTATAAACTTTAGTATATAGAATATTTACCGAAAACTCATTATTTTAGAAGGGGTTAACCCACGGATTTTGGAAAAATTTCAAAAATATGAAAATCTTTTTTTAATGTATAGTTTCATCGAGCAGTAACATAAGATGATGATCAAAGAGTTTAGAACCTCTGTTGTCTCCATTTCTCTAGATAATGAAGATTTTATAATGCTAATTCCCCTAATCTAGGCAGTATATGAAATTTTAATAAACTAAATATTAAAAAATTAGAATGATTCCTATATACCATGAAAGATAGTTTACAATACATTAATTTAAATGTATAATATAGTTTGAAATTTTTAAACTAAAGTGAAGAATATAAATTTCAGTATATAGAGTATTTACCGAAAACTCATTATTTTAGAAGGGAACCCACGGATTTTGGAAATTTTTTAAAAATATGAAAATCTGGTTTTAATGCATTGTTTCATCGAGCAGTAACATAAGATGATGGTCAAAGAGTTTAGAACCTCTGTTGTCTCCATTTCTCTAGATAATGAAGATTTTATTATTTACCGGAAACTCATTATTTTAGTATAAATTTCAGTATATAGAATATTTACCGGAAACTCATTATTTTAGAAGGGGTTCACCCACGGATTTTGGAAAAATTACAAAAATATGAAATTCTGGTTTTAGTGTATAGTTTCATCAAGAAGTAACATAAGATGATGGTCAAAGAGTTTAGAACCTCTGTTGTCTGCATTTCTCTAGATAATGAATATTTTATAATGCTAATTCCACTAGTTTAGGCAGTATATGAAATTTTAGTAAACTAAATATTTAAAAATTAGAATGAGTCCAATATACCATGAAATATAGTTTAGAATAAATTAATTCAAATGTATAATGTGGTTTGAAAATTTAAACTAAAGTGAAGAGTATAAGCTTCAGTATATAGAGCATTTACCGAAAACTCATTATTTTAGAAGGGGTTAACCCACGAATTTTGGAGAAATTTCAAAAATATTTAAATCTGGTTTTAATGTATAGTTTCATCAAGCACTAACATAAGGTGATAGTCAAAGAGTTAGAACCCATGTTGTCTCCGTTGCTCAAGATAATGAAGATTTTATAATGTTAAATCTACTAATCTATGCAGTATATGAAATTTTTACTAAACTAAATATTAAAAAATTAGAATGATTCCTATATACCATGAAAGATAGTTTATAACACATTAATTCAAATGTAGAATATGGTTTGAAATTTTAAACTAAAGTGAAGAGTATAAATTTCAGTATATAGAGTATTTACCGAAAACTCATTATTTTAGAAAGGGATAACCCACTGATTTTGGAAAAATTACAAAACTATGAAATTCTGGTTTTAGTGTATAGTTTCATGGAGCAGTAACATAACATGATGGTCAAAGAGTTTAGAACCTCTGTTGTCTCCATTTCTCTAGATAATGAAGATTTATAATGCTAATTCCACTAATCTAGGCAGTATATGAAATTTTATTAAACTAAATTTTAAAAATAAGAATGATTCCTATATACCATGAAAGACAGTTTAGAATAAATTAAAATCAAGTGTGGAATGTGGTTTAAAATTTTTAAACTAAAGTGAAGATTATAAACTTTAGTATATAGAGTATTTACCGAAAACTCATTATTTTAGAAAGGTTAACCCACGGATTTTGGAAAAAATTTCAAAAATATGAAAATCTGGTTTTAATATATAGTTTCATCGAGCAGTAACATAATATGATGGTCAAAGAGTTTATAACCTCTGTTGTCTCCGTTTCTCTAGATAATGAAGATTTTATAATGCTAATTCCAATAGTTTAGGCAGTATATGAAATTTTAGTAAACTAAATATTAAAAAATAGAATGATTCTTATTTACCATGAAATATAGTTTAGAATACATTAATTCAAATGTATACTGTGGTTTGAAATTTTTAAACTAAAGTGAAGAGTATAAACTTCGGTACATAGAGTATTTACCGAAAACTCATTATTTTAGAACGGGTTAACCCAAGGATTTTGGAAAATTTTAAAAATTATTAAAATCTAGTTTTTGTGTATAGTTTCATCATCTTCCAACACACCTCGACACCACAAATGGTATATAGGAATCATTCTCATTCTTTAATTTATTCTAAACTGTCTTTCATGGTATATAGGAATCATTCTTATTTTTAATATTTAGTTTAATAAAATTTCATATACTGCCTAGATTAGTGGAATTAGCATTATAAATCTTCATTATCTAGAGAACTGGAGACAACAGAGGTTCTAAACTCTTTGACCATCATCTTATGTTACTGCTCGATGAAATTATACACTAAAACCAGAATTTCATAGTTTTGTAATTTTTCCAAAATCAGTGGGTTAACCCTTTCTAAAATAATTAGTTTTCGGTAAATACTCTATATACTGAAATTTATACTCTTCACTTTAGTTTAAAATTTCAAACCATATTCTACATTTGAATTAATGTATTATAAACTATCTTTCATGGTATATAGGAATCATTCTAATTTTTAATATTTAGTTTAGTAAAAATTTCATATACTGCATAGATTAGTGAATTTAGCATTATAAAATCTTCATTATCTTAAGCAACGAAGACAACATGGGTTCTAACTCTTTGACTATCATCTTATGTTAGTGCTCGATGAACTATACATTAAAACCATATTTAAATATTTTTGAAATTTTTCCAAAATTCGTGGGTTAATCCTTCTAAAATAATGAGTTTTCGGTAAATGCTCTATATACTGAAGCTTATACTCTTCACTTTAGTTTAAAAATTTCAAACCACATTATACATTTGAATTAATTTATTCTAAACTATCTTTCATGGTATATTGGACTCATTCTAATTTTTAAATATTTAGTTTACTAAAATTTCATATACTGCCTAAACTAGTGGAATTAGCATTATAAAATCTTCATTATTTAAGAAATGGAGAAAAACAGAGGTTCTAAACTCTTTGACCATCATCTTATGTTACTTCTTGATGAAACAATACACTAAAACCAGAATTTCTTATTTTTGTAAATTTTCCAAAATCCGTGGGTTAACCCCTTCTAAAATAATGAGTTTCGGTAAATACTCTATATACTGAAATTTATACTCTTCACTTTAGTTTAAAAATTTCAAACCATAATATACATTTGAATTAATGTATTGAAAACTATCTTTCATGGTATATATAAATCATTCTAATTTTTTAATATTTAGTTTATTAAAATTTCATATACTGCCTAAATTAGCTGAATTAGCATTATAAAATCTTCATTATCTAGAGAAATGGAGACAACAGAGGTTCTAAACTCTTTGACCATCATCTTATATTACTGCTCGATGAAACTATGCATTAAAACCAGATTTTCATATTTTTAAAAAATTTCCAAAATCCGTGGGTTAACTCCTTCTAAAATAATGAGTTTTCGGTAAATACTCTACTGAAGTTTATACTCTTCTCTTTAGTTTAAAAATTTCAAAACCACATTCTACATTTGAATTAATGTATTGTAAACTATATTTCATGGTATATAGGAATCATTCTAATTTTTTAATATTTAGTTTACTAAAATTTCATATACTGCCTAAACTAGTGGAATTAGCATTATAAAATCTTCATTATCTAGAGAAATAGAGACAACATAGGTTCTAAACTCTTTGACCATCATCTTATGTTACTGCTCGATGAAACTATACACTAAAACCAGATTTCATATTTTGAAAATTTTCCAAAATCCATGGGTTAACCCCTTCTAAAATAATGAGTTTTCGGTAAATACTCTATATACTGAAGTTTATACTCTTCCCTTTAGTTAAAAAATTTCAAACCACATTCTACATTTGAATTAATTTATTCTAAACTATTTTTTATGGTATATATTAATCATTCTAATTTTTTAATATTTAGTTTACTAAAATTTCATATACTACCTAGACTATTGGAATTAGCATTATAAAATCTTCATTATCTAGAGAAACGGAGACAACAGAGGTTCTAAACTCTTTGACCATCATATTATGTTACTTCTAAATGAAACTATACATTAAAAAAAGATTTTCATATTTTTAAAATTTTTCCAAAATCCGTGGGTTAACCCCTTCTAAAATAATGAGTTTTCGGTAAATATTCTATATACTAAAGTTTATACTCTTCACTTTAGTTTAAAAATTTCAAACCACATTCTACATTTGATATTAATTTATTCTAAACTATCTTTCAAGGTATATAGGAATCATTCTAAATTTTTAATATTTAGTTTAGTAAAAATTTCATATACTGCATAGATTAGTGAATTTAGCATTATAAAATCTTCATTATCTTAAGCAACGAAGACAACATGGGTTCTAACTCTTTGACTATCATCTTATGTTAGTGCTCGATGAACTATACATTAAAACCATATTTAAATATTTTTGAAATTTTTCCAAAATTCGTGGGTTAACCCTTCTAAAATAATGAGTTTTCGGTAAATGCTCTATATACTGAAGCTTATACTCTTCACTTTAGTTTAAAAATTTCAAACCACATTCGACATTTGATTTAATGTATTCTAAATTATCTTTTATGGTATATAGGAATTATTCTATTTTTAATATTTTAGTTTACTAAAGTTTCACATACTGCCTAAACTAGTGGAATTAGCATTATAAAATCTTCATTATCTCAAGAAATGGAGAAAACAGAGGTTCTAAACTCTTTGACCATCATCTTATGTTACTTCTTGATGAAACAATACACTAAAACCAGAATTTCTTATTTTTGTAAATTTTCCAAAATCCGTGGGTTAACCCCTTCTAAAATAATGAGTTATCGGTAAATACTCTATATACTGAAATTTATACTCTTCACTTTAGTTTAAAAATTTCAAACCATAATATACATTTGAATTAATGTATTGTAAACTATCTTTCATGGTATATATAAATCATTCTAATTTTTTAATATTTAGTTTATTAAAATTTCATATACTGCCTAGATTAGCTGAATTAGCATTATAAAATCTTCATTATCTAGAGAAATGGAGACAACAGAGGTTCTAAACTCTTTGACCATCATCTTATGTTACTGCTCGATGAAACTATGCATTAAAACCAGATTTTCATATTTTTAAAAAATTTCCAAAATCCGTGGGTTAACCCCTTCTAAAATAATGAGTTTTCGGTAAATACTCTACTGAAGTTTATACTCTTCTCTTTAGTTTAAAAAATTTTAAACCACATTCTACATTTGAATTAATGTATTGTAAACTATATTTCATGGTATATAGGAATCATTCTAATTTTGTAATATTTAGTTTACTAAAATTTCATATACTGCCTAAACTAGTGGAATTAGCATTATAAAATCTTCATTATCTAGAGAAATAGAGACAACATAGGTTCTAAACTCTTTGACCATCATCTTATGTTACTGCTCGATGAAACTATACACTAAAACCAGATTTCATATTTTGAAAATTTTCCAAAATCCATGGGTTAACCCCTTCTTAAATAATGAGTTTTCGGTAAATACTCTATATACTGAAGTTTATACTCTTCCCTTTAGTTAAAAAATTTCAAACCACATTCTACATTTGAATTAATTTATTCTAAACTATCTTTTATGGTATATATTAATCATTCTAATTTTTTAATATTTAGTTTACTAAAATTTCATATACTACCTAGACTATTGGAATTAGCATTATAAAATCTTCATTATCTAGAGAAACGGAGACAACAGAGGTTCTAAACTCTTTGACCATCATATTATGTTACTTCTAAATGAAACTATACATTAAAAAAAGATTTTCATATTTTTGAAATTTTTCCAAAATCCGTGGGTTAACCCCTTCTAAAATAATGAGTTTTCGGTAAATATTCTATATACTAAAGTTTATAATCTTCACCTTAGTTTAAAATTTTTAAACCACATTCTACATTTGATATTAATTTATTCTAAACTATCTTTCAAGGTATATAGGAACCACCCTAATTTTTTAATATTAGTTTGGTAAAATTTCATATATTGCCTATGATAGTGGAATTAGCATTATAGAATCATCTTTATCTAGAGAAACGGAGACAATAGAGGTTCTAAACTCTTTGACCATTATCTTATGTTAGTTCTCGATGAAAATATACACTAAAGCTATATTTTCATATTTTTGAAAATTTTCCAAAATCCGTGGGTTAATCCCGTCTAAAATAATGAGTTTTCGGTAAATGCTCTATATTCTGAAGTTTATACTCTTTACTTTTGTTAAAAAATTTCAAACCACATTCGACATTTGATTTAATGTATTCTAAATTATCTTTTATGGTATATAGGAATTATTCTATTTTTTAATATTTTAGTTTACTAAAGTTTCACATACTAATTAGATTACTCGAATTAGTATTATAAAATCTTCATTATCTAGAGAAACTAAGACAACAGAGGTGTTAAACTCTTTGACTATCATATTATGTTAGTGCTGGAATAAAATATACATCAAAACCAGATTTTCATATTTTCGAATTTTTTTCCAAAATCCGTAGGTTAACCCCTTCTAAAATAATAAGTTTTCCGTAAATGCTCTATATACTGAAGTTTATACTCTTCACTTTTGCTTAAAAAATTAAACCACATTATACATTATAATTAATGTATTCTGAACTATCTTTCATGGTACATAGGAATCATTCTAATTTTTTAATATTTAGTTTGGTAAAATTTCATATATTATCTACATCAATGGAATTAGCATTATAAAATCTTCATTATCTAGAGAAACAGAGACTACAAAGGTTCTAAACTCTTTGACCATCATCTTAAGTCGGTGCTAGATGAAACTATGCACTAAAACCTGATTTCATATTTTTTATTTTTTTTTTCAAAATCCGTGGGTAACCCCTTCAAAAATATTGGTTTTCGGTAAATCCTCTATATACTTAAGTTTATACTCTTTCTTTTGTTTAAAAATTTCAAACCACATTAGATATTTGAATTAATGTATTCTAAACTATCTTTTATGGTATATAGAAATCATTCAAATTTTTTAAAATTTAGTTTGGTAAAATTTCATATCTGCCTTGGATAGCGAAAATAGTCTTATAAAATCTTAATTATCTAGAGAAACGGAGACAACAGAGGTTCTAAACTCTTTGGCCATCATCTTATGTTAGTTCTCGATGACACTATACACTAAAGCCAGATTTTCATATTTTTGAAAATTTTCTAAAATCCGTAGGTTGACCCCTTCTAAAATAATGAGTTTTCGGTAAATTTTATATATACTGAAGTTTATACTCTTTACTTTTGTTTAAAAATTTCAAACCATATTCGACAAATTTAATTAATGTGTTCTAAACTATATTTCATGGTATATAGGAATCATTCTAAGTTCTTAATATTTAGTTTACTAAAATTTCATATACTGCCTAAATTAGTGGAATTAGCATTATAAAATCTTCATTATCTAGAGAAATAGAGACAACAGAGGTTCTAAACTCTTTGGTCATCATCTTATGTTACTGCTTTATGAAACTATACACTAAAACCAGATTTTCATATTTTTGAAATTTTTCCAAAATCCGTAGGTTAACCCCCTTCTAAGATAATGAGTTTTCGGTAAATGATCTATATACTGAAGTTTATACTCTTCACTTTTGTTTAAAACTTTCAAACCACATTCGACATTTGATTTTATGTATTCTAAACTATCTTTTATGGTAGTGAGGAATCATTCAAATTTTTAAAAATTTAGTTTGGTAAAATTTCATATACTGCATAGGATATAATTTGAATTAGCATTATAAAATCTTCATTATCTAGAGAAACAGAGACAACAGAGGTTCTAAACTCTTTGACCATCATCTTATGTTGGTTCTCGATGAAAATATACACTAAAGCCAGATTTTCATATTGTTGAAAATTTTCCAAAATCCTTGGGTTAAACCCTTCTAAAATAATGAGTTTTCGGTAAATGCTCTATATTCTGAAGTTTATACTCTTTACTTTTGTTTAAAATTTTCAAACCACATTTGATATTTGAATTAATATATTCTAAACTATATTTTATGGTATATAGGAATCATTCTATTTTTTAATATTTAGTTTACTAAAATTTCACATACTAATTAGATTACTGGAATTAACATTATAAAATCTTCATTATCTAGAGAAACTAAGACAACAGAGGTGCTAAACTCTTTGACCATTATATTATGTTAGTGCTGGAATAAACTATACACTAAAACCATATTTTAATATTTTTGAAATTTTTCTAAAATCCATGGGTTAACCTCTTCTAAAATAATAAGTTTTCGATAAATGCTCTATATACTGAAGATTATACTCTTCACTTTTGCTTAAAAATTTTAAACCAAATTCTACACTATAATTAATGTATTGAAACTATCTTTCACGGTATATAGGAATCATTCTAATTTTTTAATATTTAGTTTGGTAAAATTTCATATATTATCTAGATCAATGGAATTAGCATTATAAAATCTTCATTATCTAGAGAAATAAAAGACTACAAAGGTTCTAAACTCTTTGACCATCATCTTATGTTAGTTCTCGATGACACTATACACTAAAGCCAGATTTTCATATTTTTGTAAATTTTCCAAAATCCGTAAGTTAACCCCTTCTAAAATAATGAGTTTTCCGTAAATTTTATATATACTGAAGTTTATACTCTTTAATTTTGTTTAAAATTTTCAAACCATATTCGACATTTTAATTAATGTGTTCTAAACTATCTTTCATGGTATATAGAAATCATTCTAAGTTTTTAATATTTAGTTTACAAAAATTTCATATACTGCCTAAATTATTAGAATTAGCATTATAAAATCTTCATTATCTAGAGAAAACAGAGACAACAGAGGTTCTAAACTCTTTGGTCATCATCTTATGTTACTGCTTTATGAAACTATACACTAAAACCAGATTTTCATATTTTTGAAAATTTTCTAAAATCCGTAGGTTAACCCCTTCTAAGATAATGAGTTTTCGGTAAATGATCTATATACTGAAGTTTATACTCTTCACTTTTGTTTAAAACTTTCAAACCACATTCTACATTTGATTTAATGTATTCTAAACTATCCTTTATGGTATATAGATCATTCGAATATTTTAAATTTTATTTTTTTTTGTTCACTAAGATTTTCATTCAAAAGATTAAACCGGGTTCGGTACAATGCCCCTTAGGGCTTGTTTAGCTAAACCATCTTTGAAAGCTAGGAAGTTTTGATGGCTAAAACGAAAAGCAATTACATCAAAATAAAAGGAAAGGAGGTGGATATCCAATAAGATGCCATGAAGTTCTGCAAAGTCTGATGAGCCTTTAATCGAGGAGATCAATTGGAGGGAATCAGATTCGGACATCACCTTCTTCAATTGGAGATCAATTGCTTGCTCCATCGCCGAAGGCATTGCTAGTCCCTCCGCCACAAGAGACGAGATCACAAGCTCACATGTAACAGTGTGAGAGTAAAATCTCTCATTACTTCGATCACTGAAGGTCCACGCGAGACCAGCAGCCTTGGTTTCCTTCTTCCACGCAGCATCAGATCGACAGATGACTTCAATTCTAGACGAGTGTGACGCTTGCGGTTTTTTGTTCTTCGGTGGTAGCACATGTTGGGCTTCTTTCCATTCTTTAGCATCACATATAGCTTTTGTGATTGTTTCCTGAGCTGAGAAGTTGCGTTTCTGGAAGGTTAAGAGATTTCTTGCCGACCAGATCGCTGAAATTATCCAAGGGGCAAGTGTGCAGTTACTAAGGCCCGTGGGGGGGGAGAACGATAGCCTTTAGAGCTAGGCTCCAGCCTCTATCAAAAGACGAGACCTGAGACCAATCAATGTTTCCTGCAAAAGGTACCAAATTCCAAACCTGTTGTGCATATAGGCATTGAAAGAATAAATGTAGAATTGATTCTGCATTGTCGCATCTGATGCATTTTGAGTCAGGTAGAATTTGTCTTGTTGCTAGGAGTTCTCTGACAGGAAGAGCGCCATGTAGAATTTTCCAGATTAGGAGCTTTAGCTTAGGGGACATCTCAACATTCCATAGCTCTTTGATCCATTCTTGAGTAGGTTCTTGCATAGCCTGGGTAGCTAAGTTATTCTTTTGTAGTGCAATATAGTAACCCGACTTCGCAGAATAGTTTCCTGAGGCATGATTGAGCCATATTCTCTTGTCTGCTCCACCCCATTTGCTTGGCATAATTGATCTGATAGAAGAGGAGATTAGTGGAAAGTGTTTGTCGACTTTCTCTGTGTCCCATTCCCTTGACTGGTGTTTGAATAGATCAGAGACTTTCATGTTCGAGGCTTCCTCTGTTATAGGTCCCATTGGGACTCCGCCTACTTCCGAGAGGAGCCAAGAGTCTTGCCATGCCAGTACGCTTTTCCCGTCTCCTATAGCCCATCCTATATGCCCTTTAAGTAGATCTTGCCCAATTAGAATACCCCTCCATCCATGAGAGCAAGAAGCAGGTGGATTGACAGTGAGGAAATCTTGATTGTGGTAGTATTTCTCAGCCAGGACGCGTGCTAAGAGGCTTGTTGGTGATTTTAAAATCCTCCAGCTCACTTTAGCCAGCAGTGCGTCATTAAAACTCTGTATTTCTCTAAAGCCTAAGCCTCCATCCCGCTTAGATTTAGTCATTGTCGTCCAAGATACAAGAGACATCCCTTGTACTCCCGCTTTAGGATCCCACCAAAATCTCGTCAGGGCCGACTGAATTCGTTTACAAAGGGATTGGGGAAGCTTAAAGCACTGCATATATAGTGTGGTTAGGGACGGCTTCTAGAACAGATTTGAGGAGAGTCATCTTCCCTGAAGGGGATAGGTATCTTGTGGACCAGCTAGCCGCCCTCTGTTTTATCTTTTCCACAATGGAGGTAAACAGATCCCGTTTCTTTCTTCCAAAGTGCTCTGGGACACCAAGATACTTCCCTGCTCCACCCTCCTTCTCAATGCCCAACTCCGATTTTATTTTTTCTTTTAGTACGTAGTAGGGGGCCTGATTTGAGAAGGTGATTCCTGATTTTTGTGAGTTGATTCGTTGCCCTGAAGCTTTCTCGTACAATGAGAGGATCTGGAGTAAGGTAGTGACATTTTTTGGGCTGGTTCTGCAGAAAAATAGTGTATCATCTGCGAATAGAAGGTGATTTATGCTAGGACTATTTGTGGCCACCCGGATCCGCTGTAGGCGGTTTTCTGCTTCCGCTTTGTGGCACAGTCCTGATAAGACCTCACTGCAGAGGATAAAGATGTATGGCGAGAGAGGATCACCTTGTCTAATGCCCCTTTGCGGTTTGACTAGTCCATGCGCTGATCCATTAATAAGGAAGGAGTAAGATACTGTCTTGATGCACTGCATTAATAGGTTAGTCCAGTGGGGAGAGAATCCGAGTTGGAGAAGAACAGCTTCGATGAAATCCCATTCGAGACGGTCGTATGCTTTGCTCATGTCAGTTTTGACAGCCATGGAGCATCTTTTGGTAGCTTCTGAGTTCTTGAGGAAATGCAAGACTTCATGGGAGATGAGGATATTATCTGTGATTGCTCTGTCTTGTACAAATGCAGACTGATTTTCCGAAATTAAGTCGGGTAAGACTTTTTTTAGCCTGTTGGCAAGCAGTTTGGAGATTATTTTATAGTAGACATTGCAAAGTGCAATTGGTCTATAATCTGCAGCTGTTTTTGCCTCAGTGTTCTTCGGTATCAGTCTGACGTGAGTGTGATTTAAGGTTCTCGGCATTACACCGGAGATGAAAAAAGATTGGATTTCAGAAACAATGTTTGTTCCAACCGAAGCCCAGTTTGCTTGGAAGAAACTTGCAGAGAACCCATCCGGGCCAGGAGCTTTGTCCGGATGAATTGCAAGTAGAGCCAAGTGTATTTCCGCTGCAGTTGGAGTCTCTATAAGAGCGTCATTCTCTGCGGTTGAGATCTTTGGGCTGAGTGCTTGGGAGACGATGAGTTGTCTATCTCCGGGGATTGATGTGAAGAGGTCAGTGAAATATTTGACTATTGTCTCTGTGATCTCCTCCTCAGTGAATACTGGCACTCCATCTGCTGTTTCCATAACTGAAAAGTTGTTTACAGCGTGTCTGCCCTTAGTAATAGCATGGAAGTATCCAGAGTTTCTATCTCCTAGGCTAAGCCATAGGGTTCTACTTCTCTGCCTCCAGAATGCTTCCTCATCTAGATAGGCCTTTTTTAAATCTGAATTAATTTTCTGGAGGAGTTCAGTATCATTTGTTGGACTCGTCATGGCCTTCTCGAGATCATCTTTCCATTTGTTGATGAGGATTTTGTTATTTCTTTGTTTCTCCTTGTTCCATATGACTATTGCACTACGGGTTTGCTTGATTTTAGACTGAACAGAGCTATTACCCGCCTTCCTCCATGTTTCTTCAACCAAGACTTTGATTTCAGGGTTTTCATTCAGTCGTCGATCAAACCTAAAGAGTCATTTGCCTTTCTTTTTTGTTAAGTCAAAGCATGCTACAATAGGCCGGTGGTCAGAACCTTCATATTTTAGGTATTCAACACTGCCTGAATGGAAGAGATCGAAACCACTGGCTGTTTGCCATAGCTCTGTCCAGTCGGCACCGCACAACATCATCACCTCGTACTCCCCTCCATGATAAATAATCACCAGTATGGGGAGATCATAGAGGTCACACTCTGCTAGAAATGTTCGGAAGTCAGCTAAGGAGCCTTCAGAACGTTCTCTGCCTCCTGTTTTCTCTTGGTTATTGATAATATCATTGAAATCACCAATGAGGAACCAAGGCTCCTCATTCTCCAAGGTTAGTTGAGTGAGTTTAGACCAAACTTCACATCTTTTGGCCGGTTCTGGATCTCCATATACAAATGAGGCTCGAAAACTTTTATTTTCATAGCAGATATCAGCATTGATAAAGTTCTTACAAGAGTCTGTTACATTGAGATTGATGTTTTGTTTCCAAAAGAGAGCTAGACCTCCACTCCCATGCCCTTGTGGATCGATCATGATAGAGTTCTTGTAGCCCAATGAAGCGCACTTTCGAAGGACAAAGTCATTGGAGTTCTTTGTCTCCGAGAGGAACAGGATATCAAGAGAGAACAACTTGTGCATCTCCTTCAGGTTCTGGACTGTCGAGGTATTCTCCAGGCCTCGCCAGTTCCAGCTAATCACTTTTAAGGAACTGGATCGGGCGGATTTTGAAAATCCACCTTCCTTTTTACGATAGCAGGGATGATCGTGGTTTGGGGCTGAGAGCTTGTTGCTGTTCTGCTTCCTGCTGCGTTAGCTGTCTGGTTTAGGGTGCTGCTCTTCTGGCTACTCCCCCTCTAGACGAGGATGTTGTAGGGCTTCTTCTTTTAGGAGATGTGCGAATTGGAGTCCTTCGCTTTTTGATACCTGAGCCAGCTCCAGTTTTCGCAGCCAGTGGCTTTGGTTTGTTCTTTGAGAGAGGGGGCCGTCCCAATCTTTTCTTTACAGGGATGCGTTCTTGAGATTGATTAATTGCATCTGTAGGGGGAGTTGCTATAGGTCCTAGGCGTGCTAGAGCTGGCAGTCTGGCAGGGCTGATAGGTGGAGAGACATTATGATTCTCAACCATATTAGATGCATTAGCATTAAGAGATTCCGCATTTAATAAAGCTGCATTAATAGCGTTTGCTGCAACCATAATTCTAGCATTCTCCTCCGGTTCTCCTCTTTCTTCTGCTAACCGCATTCTTTCTTTTCTTGCAGCACTTTCAGAGGGGTCAGCACAACGTGTATACTGAAGCATGACTTCCCTTATCTCATCTCGAGCCTCGTTGAGGGTTAAGGTAGGTTGAGCAGTAGGTACGGGCGAGCGGAAGGAGGATGTATCAGGTCTTTCTCCAATTATCTCATCGTGGTTGGAGCTATAGCCTCTTTTGTCTAAGGAATTTCTTCTGTCTTCAATGAAACTTCCGTATGGATTTATGTCTTTGTGATGAGATTGAGCAGGGTTCAATCTTCTGCATGTATCAACCCATCTTGACTCGACATGGTTCTGTTCATATCTCTGTCGAGGGAAGGAAGAGTGAGAACGTGATACTTCGTATCTGGCCCTAGATGGGGTATGGTGAGATCTGCCACTATCGTTAGAGGATCTTGTAACATTTGAGTGTTCGCGAACTGGAGGTGGATGACGTGCATAATCAGATCTCCTTGCATCCCTCATGAAGCCAGAAGGTTGGTAAGGAGCTGAGTCTCTAGCCAATTGTTTAGCTGTAGATGTACGAGTTGATGAGAGACTAATCTCTTTTCTTTGTGCTTGTCGTTGCAGGTTGGTCTCGTGTTTGGTGTTCTGCTTGTCTTTGTTAAGAGGGCAGTCGTCTTTTTCATGATCTAGTCTGCAGCATATCTTGCTGTGTTTCTCAAGCTTTTCGTAGAGAAGAGAGGCTACGACTTCATCTCCATTTCCATACTCTAAAGTAGATTTGAAGACTAGGGGGCGGAGGCCATTAATGTATGCTCTGAATCTTGCCTTTGAGGGTGTGATTTCCCAAGTATCAAAGGTTCCAATGTCAGCTCCGATGCCCCTCAGAACAGCTTCATCCCATAGATGGACAGGCACTCCTTGCACTTGGATCCAGAAAGGGATCTGGGATGGGAAGTCTGGAGATAGGCTTGGTTCCCATCGCTGGATAATGATCATCCATTTCGCGAAGTGGTACGGTCCATTGTCGAGGACCGATTGTAAATCTTCTAGGTTCTCAAACTGGAATTGAAATTTTCCTTGCCCCAGGTCAGCTCCAAAAGGTCTAGACTTACACTTCCAGTGGTCAGCAAAGAATGGTATAAGAGACCACATTCTCTGAGCACTAGGGTTGGTGGCTCTGCCGATGAGTGTGAGTTCATGTTTTCGCCTCAGTTCAGATGTGTCATAGTCTGGGAGCTTCACTCTTCCTAGTCGCGGTGGTGAGTTTGGTCTTTGGAGTCCTTTACCCTTTTCCGCAGATGAGAGTCGACGAGACATACTGGAGGATTAGGTTTGAAGCGTGATAATCAGAGGAATGGTTCAACATGTTTCCGTGAGAAAGTTCTTAGAGAGATCTCTAAAAAGTAACAAATGAAGCAACTTTACTATGTTCAGTCAGATCCTTGCGCAGGTATCTGAAGAAAGTTCATTGCTGAGAGACAAAGACATAGCAAGAAGATGGGTTACCGTTAGCATAAACACATCCGACCATGGAGAGAAGCTTACCGGAGACATGGCTGAGGAGGAGCGGCGGCCCTCCGACTAAAGTCGGGGGAGAACCCGGTGGATTTTTGCTCAGAAAAGGTAAATATCCAGTGGTTACTTCTAAAAGGGGTAAGAACTTGAAAATAGCAGGGGATTTTGCAGTAACTCAGAAGGAGGGGAGGGAATTAACCGACGGTTAAAGCAGGTATCACTGTGAAGTCAACTTTCGAAGGACCAATATCGAAAGTTGTGCCTGGGAGAGAAACTTAATGTCATTACGGATATTTTAAAACTTAGTTTGGTAAAATTTCATATACTGCATAGGATATTTGAATTAGCATTATAAAATCTTCATTATCTAGAGAAACAGAGACAACAGAGGTTCTAAACTCTTTGACCATCATCTTATGTTAGTTCTCGATGAAACTATACACTAAAGCCAGATTTTCAAATTTTTGAAAATTTTCCAAAATCCGTTGGTTAACCTCTTCTAAAGTAATGAGTTCGGTAAATGCTCTACATAGTGAAGTTTATACTCCTTACTTTTGTTTAAAACTTTCAAACCACATTCGACATTTGAATTAATGTATTCTAAACTATCTTTCATGGTATATAGGAATCATTCTAATTTTTTAATATTTAGTTTACTAAAATTTGACATACTAATTAGATTAGTGGAATAGCATTATAAAATCTTCATTATCTAGAGAAACTAAGACAACATAGGTGCTAAACTTTTTGACCATCATTAGTGCTCGAAGAAACTATACACTAAAACCATATTTTATGGTTAATCCCTTCTAAAATAATGAGTTTTCGGTAAATGCTCTATATAGTGAAGTTTATACTCCTTACTTTTGTTTAAAATTTTCAAACCACATTCGAAAATGTATTCTAAACTATCTTTCATGATATATAGGAATCATTCTAATTTTTTAATATTTAGTTTACTAAAATTTGACATACTAATTAGATTAGTGGAATTAGCATTATAAAATCTTCCTTATCTAGAGAAACTAAGACAACAGAGGTGCTAAACTCTTTGACCATCATTAGTGCTCGAAGAAACTATACACTAAAACCATATTTTATGGTTAATCTCTTCTAAAATAATGAGTTTTCGGTAAATGCTCTATATTCTGAAGTTTATACTCTTTACTTTTGTTTAAAATTTTCAAACCACATTTGACATTTGAATTAATATATTCTAAACTATCTTTTATGGTATATAGGAATCATTCTATTTTTTAATATTTAGTTTACTAAAATTTCACATACTAATTAGATTACTGGAATTATCATTATAAAATCTTCATTATCTAGAGAAACTAAGACAGCAGAGGTGCTAAACTCTTTGACCATCATATTATGTTAGTGCTGGAATAAACTATACACTAAAACCAGATTTTCATATTTTTGAAACTTTTCTAAAATCCATGGGTTAACCCCTTCTAAAATAATAAGTTTTCGGTAAATGCTCTATATACTGTTGTTTATATTCTTCACTTTTGTTTAAAAATTTTAAACCAAATTCTACACTACAATTAATGTATTCTAAACTATCTTTCATGGTATATAGGAATCATTCTAATTTTTTAATATTTAGTTTGGTAAAATTTCATATATTATCTAGATCAATGGAATTAGCATTATAAAATCTTCATTATCTAGAGAAACGGAGACTACAAAGGTTCTAAACTCTTTGACCATCATCTTATGTTAGTTCTCGATGACACTATACACTAAAGCCAGATTTTCATATTTTTGAAAATTTTCCAAAATCCGTAGGTTAACCCCTTCTAATATAATGAGTTTTCGGTAAATTTTATATATACTGAAGTTTATACTCTTTACTTTTGTTTAAAAATTTCAAACCATATTCGACATTTTAATTAATGTGTTCTAAACTATCTTTCATGGTATATAGGAATCATTCTAAGTTTTTAATATTTAGTTTACTAAAATTTCATATACTGCCTAAATTATTGGAATTAGAATTATAAAATCTTCATTATCTAGAGAAACGGAGACAACAGAGGTTCTAAACTCTTTGGCCGTCATCTTAAGTCGGTGCTAGATGAAACTATACACTAAAACCTGATTTCGTATTTTTGAAATTTTTTCAAAATCCGTGGGTTAACCCCTTCAAAAATATTGGTTTTCGGTAAATCCTCTATATACTTAAGTTTATACTCTTCACTTTTGTTTAAAAATTTCAACCACATTAGACATTTGTTCAAAAGTCGCTTGGAGTAGTATATGTCAGCTAAAGAGTGAAGGAGGCTTGGGAATCAGAAACCTAAAGGAAGTTAACTCTGTAAATGTGTTGAAACTTATTTGGAGAATGCTTTCAGGGATTTCTTTGTGGGGTAAATGGATTGAAGAAAACTTACTAAAACGGAGAAGCTTCTGGGAGATAAAAGAGAAAACTCAAGTAGGCTCTTGGATGTGGAGGAAGATGTTAAAAATGAGAGAAGTAGCAAGATCTTTCCACCGAAAAGCTTTGGGCAATGGGAGGAAAACTTCATTCTGGTTTGATAGCTGGTTTGATAGAGGTGCTCTTATTCATATTTTAGGTGAACGTGGGTTTGTTGATCTTGGTATCAGAAGAGATGCCACGGTAGAGGAAGCTTTTATGATCTCAAGAAGAAGAACAAGACATCGTTCCCCTGTTCTGATAGAAATAGAAGCAGAGTTAATGAGGGTGAAACAGAGGCTAAGACAGGATGTGGAAGATGTGAGCTTGTGGAGACAGAAAGCTGGGTTTAAAGAGAAATTCTCAACCCATGAAACTTGGTCGTTGTTAAGGAGAGTGGGTGAGCATTGTGCTTGGTCGAAAGGGATTTGGTTTCCCCAAGCAACTCCAAAATACGCTTTTGTGACTTGGCTAGCAGCAAGAAACAGACTGTCTACTATGGATAGAGTTTCAAATTGGACTCAGGGTGTTGATGAAGTATGTGTGCTCTGCAAAACTGAGATGGAAACTAGGAGTCATCTTTTCTTTAGCTGTAGTTATTCATCTCAGGTCTGGGAATTTCTCACGAAGGGCATTCTTGGGGATGATTACTCATCAGACTGGTCTGCTATTATTGCTATTGTTGCGGATGGGAGATTTGAGAAGAAGAAGCAGTTTTGTCTACCTTATGCTTTCCAAGCCTCTGTCCATGCTATTTGGAGAGAAAGAAATAGGATCAGACATGAAGAAAAGCCTAAGCCTATTGCAGTAGTGAAGAAGTTGGTGGATAAGGGGATTCGAAACAAATTGAGTCTGTTGAGAACAAGAGATTAGAAGAAGTGGAGTGAAAGGTTACAATTTTGGTTTGGATCTAGAGTTTAAAATTTTTTTACATATGAGCTGTTAGAAGTTGTTGCATATGCTTCATATAAAGGTCCACACTTGATGTAAGAAGAGTTTTTTTTTATGAATAAATTTAGCATTCATTCAAAAAAAAGAATTAATGTATTCTAAGCTATCTTTTATGGTATATAGAAATCATTCAAATTTTTTAAAATTTAGTTTGGTAAAATTTCATATCCTGCCTTGGATAGTGGAATTAGTCTTATAAAATCTTCATTATCTAGAGAAACGGAGACAACAGAGGTTCTAAACTCTTTGACCATCATCTTATGTTAGTTCTCGATGACACTATACACTAAAGCCAGATTTTCATATTTTTGAAAATTTTCCAAAATCCGTAAGTTAACCACCTTCTAAAATAATGAGTTTGGGTAAATTTTATATATACTGTAGTTTATACTCTTTACTTTTGTTTAAAAATTTCAAACTATATTCGACATTTTAATTAATGTGTTCTAAACTATCTTTCATGGTATATAGGAATCATTATAAGTTTTTAATATTTAGTTTACTAAAATTTCATATACTTCCTAAATTAGTGGAATTAGCATTATAAAATCTTCATTATCTAAAGAAACGGAGACAACCGAGGTTCTAAAATCTTTGGCCATCATCTTATGTTACTGATTTATGAAACTATACACTAAAACCACATTTTCATATTTTTGAAATTTTTCCAAAATCCGTAGGTTAACCCCTTCTAAGATAATGAGTTTTTGGTAAATGATCTATATACTGAAGTTTATACTCTTCACTTTTGTTTAAAACTTTCAAACCACATTCGACATTTGATTTAATGTATTCTAAACTATCTTTATGGTATATAGGAATCATTCCAATTTTTTAAAATTTAGTTTGGTAAATTTTCATATACTGCATAGGATATTTGAATTAGCATTATAAAATCTTCATTATCTAGAGAAACAGAGACAACAGAGGTTCTAAACTCTTTGACCATCATCTTATGTTAGTTCTCGATGAAACTATACACTAAAGCCAGATTTTCAAATTTTTGAAAATTTTCCAAAATCCGTTGGTTAACCTCTTCTAAAGTAATGAGTTTTCGGTAAATGATGTATATAGTGAAGTTTATACTCCTTACTTTTGTTTAAAATTTTCAAACCACATTCGACATTTGAATTAATGTATTCTAAACTATATTTCTTGGTATATAGGAAGAATTCTAATTTTTTATATTTAGTTTACTAAAATTTGACATACTAATTAGATTAGTGGAATTAGCATTATAAAAATCTTTATTATCTAGAAACTAAGACAACAGAGGTGCTAAACTCTTTGACCATCATTAGTGCTCGAAGAAACTATACACTAAAACCAAATTTTCATATTTTTGAATTTTTTCCAAAATCAGTGGGTTAATAACCCCTTCTAAAATAACAAGTTTTCGGTAAATTCTCTTATTCTGAAGTTTATACTCTTTACTTTTTCTTAAAAATTTTAAAACCACATTCGACATTTGAATTAATGTATTCTACACTATCTTTTATGG